>NW_028290051.1:0-59170 GCF_059628265.1 Tinamus guttatus
TGAACATCATGAGCAGGATGGCGCCCAGCGAGCGGCCCGAGAGCGCGAAGGTGCCTGTCACCTCCTTGAGGTTCTCCAGGATCCTGGGGGGACACGAGGGGGACAAGGAGGGGACAGGAGTGATGGGGAAGGGGATGAGATCCAGGGGGAAGAGATAGGGAACACGGGGAAAGGACAAGGACAATGGGAAGGGGATGGGAAATGGGGAAGGGGATGAGGACATGGGAAGGGGAGGAGGATATGAGAAGGGACGGGGACAGTGTGGATGGGGAGGAGGACATGGGAAGGGGAGGAGGACATGGGAAGAGGATGGGGACATGGGAAGAGGATGGGGACAATGGGGAAGGGAATGAGGACATGGGAAGGAGATGAGGACACAGGAAGAGGACAGGGACAATGGGGAAGGGGATGAGGATGTGGGGAATGGGATGAGGACACGGGAAGGGGACACAGACAACGGGGAAGGGGATGAGGACATGGGAAGGGGATGAGGACATGGGAAGGGGACGGGGACAATGGGGAAGAGGATGGGGACAATGGGGAAGGGGATGAGGATGCAAGGAAGGAGACGAGGACACGGGAAGGAGATGAGGACACAGGAAGGAGATGGGGACAACGGGGAAGGGGATGGGGACAATGGGGAAGGGGATGAGAACATGGGAAGAGGATGGGGACAATGGGGAAGGGGATGAGGATGCGGGGAAGGAGATGAGGACACGGGAAGGAGATGAGGACACGGGAAGGAGATGGGGACAACGGGGAGGGGGATGAGGATGCGGGGAAGGAGATGAGGACATGGGAAGGAGATGGGGACAACGGGCAAGGGGATGGGGACAATGGGGAAGGAGATGAGGACATGGGAAGGGGATGAGGACATGGGAAGAGGATGAGGATGAAGAAGAGGCCGGGGAGGCAGCAGGGGCCGCGGGTCCCACCGCAGCGTGAGGAGGCGGTTGAGGATCTGGAGCGCGCGGACGCCCTTGAAGATGAGCAGGATGCGGATCACGGTGCTCGTCTTGAGGTAGATGGAGGCCCAGGACTGCAGCGTCACGAAGAGGACGGCGTCCACCGCCATCACGGCCACCACCACGAAGTCTGCGCGTGGACAGGGTCACGGGGACGTGGGGACGCGGGGGGACGTGGGGGGATACGGGGGGATGCGGGGGACGTACCCACGTAATTCCAGAAGTCCCGGAAATAGTCGGATCCCAGGGCCAGGATCTTGAGCGCCGCCTCGAAGGCGTAGACGCAGAAGATGACGGTGTCGAGCGCCGCGAAGAACCACTCTGCACCGGGGACGCGGGGACACCGGGTGACATCGGAGGACACCAGGGGACACATCCCCATGTCCCTATCCCTGCGTCGCCATCTCCATTCCCATGCCCCCGTTCCTATTCCTACATCCCCATTCCCATGTCCCTGGCCCCATCCCCGTGTCCTCATCCCCATGTCCCCATCCCTGTGCCCCCATCCCCATGTCCATGTGTCTCTGTCCCCATTCCTGTGTCCCCGGGTCCCCATTCCCATCCTTGTGTCCCCATCTCCATCCCTGTGTCCCCATCCCTATCCCCATGTCCCCATGTCCCCATCCCCATATCCCCGTGTCCCCGTTCCCATCCCCGTATCCCTGTGTCCCCATCCCTGTATCCTTGTGTCCCCATCCCCATGTCCCCATCCCCATCCCCGTGTCCCCGTTCCCAACCCTGTGTCCCCATCCCTATACCCGTGTCCCCATGTCCCCATCCACATATCCCTATGTCCCTGTTCCCATCCCCGTGTCCCCATTTCCGTGTCCCCATCCCTATCCCCGTATCCCTGTGTCCCCATCCCCGTGTTCCCATCCCCATCCCTGTGTCCCTGTCTCCATCCCTGTGTCCCCATCCCCATATCCCTGTGTCCCTGCTCCTATCCCTATGTCCCTGTCCCCATCCCCATGTCCCCGTTCCCACCCCTGTGTCTCCATTCCCATCCCTTGGTCCCCATCCCCATCCCGATGTCCCCGTTCCCATCCCCATGTCCCCGTCCCCATCCTCATGTCCCCATCCCCATGTCCCTGTTCCCATCCCCATGTCCTCGTCCCCATCCTTGTGTCCCCGTCCCCATCCCCGTATCCCCATGTCCTCGTCCCCATCCCTGTGTCCCCATCCCGGTGTCCCCATGTCCCCATTCCCATCCCGGTGTCCCCATCCCCGTGTCTCCATGTTCCTGTTCCCATCCCCATCCCCGTATCCCCATCCCCATATCCCCATCCCCATCCCTGTGTCCCCGTCCCCATCCCCATGTCCCCATCCCTATCCCCGTGTCCCCATCCCCGTATCCCCATGTCCCCATGTCCCCATTCCCATCCCTGTGTCCCCATCCCCGTGTCTCCGTGTTCCTGTTCCCATCCCCATGTCCCCATCCCCGTCCCCATCCTTGTGTCCCTGTGTCCCTGTCCCCATCCCCGTGTCCCCGTCCCGCCGCGGCCGTTACCCCCGCGCACGCGCACGGAGATGAAGGACTGGGCCACCAGGGCGGCCGTGTGGGCCAGGATGATGGCCAGGACGGCCACCTCGAAGGGCAGCGCCCGCACGAGCGTCCGCAGCGGCGCCAGCGCCACCAGCGCGGCCCGTGACAGTGCGGCGGCCAGGCGGGTGACGAGGCGGCGCGCGGCGCGGCGCAGCCCTGCGGGGACATTGGGGACATGGGGACACTGGGGACACTGGGGACATTGGGGACACTGGGGACATGGGGGGCATGGGGGATATTGGGGACACTGGGGACAACGGGGACACTGGGGATATTGGGGACATTGGGGACATGGGACAGCGCGGTGGCCAGGCGGGTGGCGAGGCGGCGCGCGGCCCGGCGCAGCCCTGCGGGGACATTGGGGACATGGGGACACTGGGGACACTGGGGACATTGGGGACATGGGGGATATTGAGGACACTGGGGACGTGGGACAGTGTGGTGGCCAGGCGGGTGGCGAGACGGTGCGCGGCCTGGCGCAGCCCTGCGGGGACATGGGGACACTGGGGACAATGGGGATATTAGGGACATTGGGGACACTGGGGACATTGGGGACATGGGACAGCGCGGCAGCCAGGCAGGTGGCGAGGCGGCGCGCGGCACAGCACAGCCCTGTGGGGACATTGGGGACACGGGGGACAACGGGGACACTGGGGACATGGGGGATATTGGGGACATGGGACAGCGCGGCGGCCAGGCAGGTGGCGAGGCGGCGCGTGGCCCGGCGCAGCCCTGCGGGGACACTGGGGACATGGGGGACAACGGGGACACTGGGGACAATGGGGACACTGGGGACATGGGACAGCGCGGCAGCCAGGCGGGTGGCGAGGCGGCGCGTGGCGCAGCACAGCCCTGCAGGGACATTGGGGACATGAGGGATACTGGAGACACTGGGGACATGGGGGACATGGGGGACATTGGGGACATGGGGACATTGGGGACAATGGGGACATGGGACAGCGCAGCGGCCAGGTGGGTGGTGAGGCGGCGCGCAGCGCGGCGCAGCCCTGCGGGGACATTGGGGACACTGGGGACATGGGGGACATTGGGGATATTGGGGACATGGGACAGCGCGGCAGCCAGGCGGGTGGCGAGGCGGTGCGTCGCCCGGCACAGCCCTGCGGGGACATTGGGGATATTTGGGACATTGGGGACATGGGACAGCATGGTGGCCAGGCGGGTGACAAGGCGGTGCGTGGCCCGGCACAGCCCTGCAGGGACAGGGGACACTGGGGACATGGAGGAGCCATGCGGCCTGGTGCAGCCCTGTGGGGACATTGGGACAATGGGGATATTGGGGACACTGGGGACATGGGGGATATTGGGGACATGGGGGAGCTACACAGCCCAGCACCACCCTGGGGGGGACAGGGGACAATGGGGACATTGGGGACAGCAGCCACGACGCCCGTCCCAGCCCTGCGCATGGGGACACAGATCAACCAGGGGACACGGATTGGAGGGGACAGGGATCAACCGGGACCCGGGATCCGCAGGGAGGGGATTCAACTGGGACAGGGATCAATGGGGGACCAGGGACAATGAGGACAACAGGGGACCGGGACAACGAGGACAAGGACAACACGGGACCGGGAGCAGCAGGGAACCGGGAGCAGCACAATTGGGATCAACAGGGAATCGGGATCAGCAGGGGACCAGGGACAACGAGGACAAGGACAATGGGGGACCAGGAGCAGCAGGGAACCGGGATCAGTGGGAATTGGGATCAACAGGGAATCGGGATCAACAGGGATTTGGGATCAGCAGGGGACCAGGAGCAGCGGGAATTGGGATCAACAGGGAATCGGGATCAGCAGGGGACTGGGAGCAGCGGAAATTGGGATCAACAGGGAATTGGGATCAGCAGGAGACCGGGAGCAGTGGGAATTGGGATCAACAGGGAATCGGGATCAACAGGGGACCAGGAGCAGCGGGAACTGGGATCAACAGGGAAGCGGGTACAGCAGGAATTGGGATCAACAGGGGATCGGGAGCAGTGGGAATTGGGATCAACAGGGAAGCAGGTGCAGCAGGAATTGGGATCAATAGGGAATTGGGATCAACAGGGAACCAGGAGCAGCGCGATTGGGATCAACAGCGGACTGGGAGCAGCCGGAATTGGGATGAACAGGGAATCGGGATCAACAGTGGACCAGGAAGAGCGGGAACTGGGATCAACAGGGCACCGGGTGCAGCAGGAATTGGGATCAACAGGGAATCGGGATCAACAGGAGACCAGGAGCAGTGGGAACTGGGATCAACAGGGAACCAGGAGCAGCGGGAATTGGGATCAACAGGGGACTGGGAACAGCAGGAATTGGGATCAACAGGGAATCGGGATGAACAGGGGACCAGGAAGAGCGGGAATTGGGATCAACAGGGCACCGGGTGCAGCAGGAATTGGGATCAACAGGGAATCGGGATCAACAGGAGACCAGGAGCAGTGGGAACTGGGATCAACAGGGAACCAGGAGCAGCGGGAACTGGGATCAACAGGGAAGCGGGTACAGCAGGAATTGGGATCAACAGGGGATCGGGAGCAGTGGGAATTGGGATCAACAGGGAAGCAGGTGCAGCAGGAATTGGGATCAATAGGGAATTGGGATCAACAGGGAACCAGGAGCAGCGCGATTGGGATCAACAGCGGACTGGGAGCAGCCGGAATTGGGATGAACAGGGAATCGGGATCAACAGTGGACCAGGAAGAGCGGGAACTGGGATCAACAGGGCACCGGGTGCAGCAGGAATTGGGATCAACAGGGAATCGGGATCAACAGGAGACCAGGAGCAGTGGGAACTGGGATCAACAGGGAACCAGGAGCAGCGGGAATTGGGATCAACAGGGGACTGGGAACAGCAGGAATTGGGATCAACAGGGAATCGGGATGAACAGGGGACCAGGAAGAGCGGGAATTGGGATCAACAGGGCACCGGGTGCAGCAGGAATTGGGATCAACAGGGAATCGGGATCAACAGGAGACCAGGAGCAGTGGGAACTGGGATCAACAGGGAACCAGGAGCAGCGGGAATTGGGATCAACAGGGGACTGGGAACAGCAGGAATTGGGATCAACAGGGAATCAGGATGAACAGGGGACCAGGAAGAGCGGGAACTGGGATCAACAGGGAATCGGGAGCAGCAGAATTGGGATCAGGGGGAATTGGGATCCATCTCCGGCGCCATCCCGGCCCCCCCACCTTTGTGGCGCCGGCTCCGGGACAGCCGGGCGGGCCCGGGCGCCCCCTTTTCCACCGGCACCGTCAGGAAGTCCATGGCTGCCGCCCCGCAATCCCAACGGATCTGAACGGATCCCAACGGATCTGAACGGATCCCAACGGAACCAGCGCCGCGGCGACGCCCAACGGAGCCGCCCTGTCCCCACGCGACCTTCCCTTCCCGCCCCACTTCCCAGGGCTTGGCGGAGGCTCCAGGATTTATTCCGGATGGCGACGGGAACCCGGATCCCAGCCGGGATGTTGACATGGATCCGATTCCCAACACGGACACGGAGCGGGACCCACTGCTCCCACCAGCGCAGCCCAGTGTCCCGCATGGATCGCGACCCCATTCCCATCGCGGCTGGTGACAGGGAATGGATTCCCACTGGGAATGAGGTCTGAGGTCCCGTTCCCATCGCGGACAAGGACTATGATCCCATTCCCGTTGTGGATGTGGATCTGATCGTCGTTGAGGACATGGAGCACAACGCAATTCCCATCGGGAACAAGGACTGGGGTCCAATTCCCACTGTGCATGTGGAGCATGATCCGCTTCCCATCGTGGACACGGAACACGATCTGATTCCCATTGGGAACAAGGGCTGGAGTCCGATTCCTACCAGAAACAAGGACCGGGGTCTGATTGCCATTGGGAACAAGGACTGGAGTCCGAATCCCATCAAGAATACGGATCCCAACTCGCTTCCCTGCTTCCGCATCCCACACAACCCACATCCCTCCCCGGCCAAACCCCACAGTCCCCCTTTCCTGCAATTCCCAGTGGGAAGCAGCACCCCTCTTCCTGCTATCCCTGGGGGATCCAGCACCCCCCTTCCTGTTATCCCAGTGGGATCCAGACCCCCCTTCTCGCTATCCCAGTGGGATCCAGACCCACCTCCCTGTCTGGATCCAGCAATCCCCCTTCCCGCTATCCCGGTGGGATCCAGACCCCCCTTCCCGCTATCCTGGCTGGATCCAGACCCCCCTTCCCGCTATGTCCCCAGATCCAGCAACCCTCTTCCTGCTATCCCAGCCGGATCCAGACCCCCCTTCCCGCTATCTCCCCGGATCCAGCACCACCTCCCTATCCGGATCCAGCACCCCTCTTCCTGCTATCCCAGTGGGATCCAGACCCCCCTTCCCGCTATCCCGGCCGGATCCAGACCCCCCTTCCCGCTATCTCCCCGGATCCAGACCCCCCTTCCCGCTATCCCAGTGGAATCCAGCACCACCTCCCTGTCCAGATCCAGCACCCCCTTTCCCACTATCCTGGTCGGATCCAGCACCCCCCTTCCCGCTGTCCCCCCGTATCCAGAGCCCCCTTCCCGCTATCCCAGCGGGACCCAGCACCCCCCTTCCCGCTATGCCCCCGGATCCGGACCCCCCTTCCCGCTATCCCCCCGGATCCGGACCCCCCTTCCCGCTATCCCAGCTGGACACAGCACCCCCTTCCCGCTATTCCTGCCGGATCCAGACCCCCCTTCCCGCTATCCCCCCGGATCCAGTATCCCCCTTTCACTATCCCGGCAGGATTCAGACCCAACTTCCCGCTATCCCCCCGGATCCGGACCCACCTTCCCGCTATCCTGGTGGGATCTGGACTGAAGTTTCCGCTATCCCCCCGGATCCGGACCCCCCTTCCCGCTATCCCCCCGGATCCGGACCCACCTTCCCGCTATCCCAGCTGGACACAGCACCCCCTTCCCGCTATTCCTGCTGGATCCAGACCCCCCTTCCCGCTATCCCCCCAGGTGCAGTATCCCCCTTCCGCTATCCCGGCAGGATTCGGACCCAACTTCCCGCTATCCCCCCCCGATCCGGACCCACCTTCCCGCTATCCCGGTGGGATCCAGACCCACCTTCCCGCTTTCCCGCTAGAGCTCCCGCCGGGCGCCCACGGTGAGGTCGAAGAGCCGGGGCTGGAGGAGGCTCCCGCCGCGGTCCAGGATGAAGTGGAAGGGGCGGCCGCGCACCTTGATGGGCAGCGTCGCTCCGGCGCCGCTCCCGGTTCCGGCGCCGGTTCCGGTCCCGGTCCGCTGGACCCGGCAGGCGACGTCGCGCAGCGGCACCGTGAAGCGGGCGCCGCGGCCCAGGCCCAGGGGCCCGTGGGTGGTGATGGCGACGTGGCGGCCGCCGCGCAGCAGCGTCAGGCGCCGCACGGCGCGGAGCGGGAGCGCGATGCCGGCCGCGACGAGGAGCGATCCTGTGGGAATAGGGACACGGATGGGATCCCGGAGCTGGATCCGACCCACGGAGCCGGATCTGACCCCCTGGATCCCCAACCGACCCCCCCAGTGGCAGCGCGGCAACAACCCCCTGACCTCAGCGTGACCCCCTGACCTCAGTGTGACCCCCAATGTGACCCCCCTGACCTCCCGTGTGACCCCAGTGCGACCCCCTGACCTCCTGTGTGACCCCCTGGCCTCAGCGTGACCCCCAATGTGACCCCCCTGACCTCCCGCGTGACCCCAGTGTGACCCCCTGACCTCCTGTGTGACCCCCTGGCCTCAGCGTGACCCCTCGACCTCAGCATGACGTCAGCATGACTCCGACCTCCCATGTGACCCCCTGACCTCACCGTGACCCCCTGACCTCCCGTGTGACCCCAGTGTGACCTCCTCCATGACCCCTTGACCTCAGCATGACCCCAGCATGACCCCTGACCTCCCACGTGACCTCCTGACCTCAGCGTGATCCCAGTGTGACCCCTTTGACCTCCTCCATGACCCCTTGACCTCAGCATGACCCCAGCATGACCCCTGACCTCCCACGTGACTCCCTGACCTCAGCATGACCCCAGTGTGACCCCCGACCTCCTGTGTGACCCCTTGACCTCAGCGTGACCCCAGTGTGACCTCCTGACCACCCCATGATCCCTTGACCTCAGCAGGACCCCAGTGTGATCCCTTGACCTCCCACGTGACCCCCTGACCTCAGCATGACCCCAGTGTGACCTCTGTCCCCGCGGTGACCTCCCCCCCGCGTCACCCTTTGCCCCTCCCTCACGCATGACCCCCTGACCTCGGCGTGACCCCTTCGCGTGACCCTTTGCCCCTCCCTCTCGCGTGACCCCGGCGTGACCCGCTGACCCCGCGGCGCCCCCCGGCCCCGGTACCGAGCGTGAGGCAGGAGGCGGTGAAGCCGAAGCGCCACTTGTTGTCGCGGGGCCGCAGGGGGTCGTCGGGATCGCCGGGAGCGGCGGGGGCGGGCGCGGGGCGCAGCGTCGTGAAGGCCAAATGCGCCAGGTAGCCCCAGAAGAGGCTCTGGCCGGCGCAGAACAGCCCCAAGATGCGGAAGAAGCGGTCGCGGTCGTGGCGGAAGAGGACGACGTCCCGCGGCACCGCCGCGTCCAGCGCCGCCAGCGCCGCCCGCGCCGTCGCCATGGCCGCGCCGCCGCTTCCGCCCCGCCGTGACGCCCCTTCCGCTTCCGCTCCGCCGTGAAGCCGCTTCCGCCCCGCCGTGAAGGCCCTTCCGCCCTTCGAGAAGCCCCTTCCGCCCCGCCGTGAAGCCGCTTCCGCCCGGTCCCCCCGCCCCGGCCCTTAAAGGCGCAGCGCAGCCAGAAGGCGGCAGCGTTGAGACGGTTTTTATTTATTTACAAAACGATGAAAGAAGGGGATAAAACACCGGGAAGGGCCGGGGGGAGGGAGAGGCGCGGCTCACTTCAGGAATGCCACGTCCGGGATCTTTCCTTCCAGCTGCAAGACATGGCAGGAAGGGGGTTAACGGGGTATCCCGGAGGGGGCCCAGGCGTCCGGGCTCCCTCCGTTCATCCCGTCCTGGACCCACCTTGAGCTGGGTGAAGACCTGCCCGGCCCGGCCGTAGTCCCAGTCATTGTCCTGCAGGCACCTGCCGGGGGGGGACAACATAATTGGGGGGGGGGGTCCCTGATAAACAAGGGGATTCTGCTCCCCCCACCCGGAAAACAGGAGGATCCGGCCATCCCTCGGGACAAGGAGGGGGGATCCTGATCCCCTTTGGGATACGGTCGGGGATAGGGGGTCCCAACTGCCTCCAGGACGACGCAGGGGGGATCCTGCCACCCGCCTTGGGATGGGGGGGGGGGCAGTGGATTGTCCCCCCATCCCTTGGGATAAAGAAAGGGGATCCTGATCCCTTTTGGGACAAGGGATGGGGGTTCCCAATAGCCCCAGGACAAGAGGAGAGGGGTCTTGTGACCCCAGGACAGAGAGGAATGGGGTCCCAGTGACCCCAGGACAAGATGGAAGGTCCCGGGGATCCCAGAACACGGTCCCCACGCCCCCAGGACGAGGGGAAGGGGGCCCCAATGATCCCAGAAAAAGGTGGGAAGGTCCCTGCAGCCCCAGGATGAGGGGAACGGGGTCCCAATGACCCCAGGACAAGGTGGAAGGTCCCAGGGACTCCAGGTCAAGGGGGATGGGGTCCCAGTGACCCCAGCACAAGGTCCCCGTGCCCCCAGGACAAGGTGGAAGGTCCCAGGGACCCCAGGACAAGGGAGACGGGGTCCCAATAACCCCAGGACAAGGGGGATGGCATCCCAGTAACCCCAGGACAAGGTCCCTGCACCCCCAGGACAAGGGGAACAGGGTCCCAGCAACCCCAGGACAAGGTGGGAAGGTCCCAGGGACCCCAGGAAGAGGGGGACAGGGTCCCTGTGCCCCCAGGACAAGGTGGGAAGGTCCCCGCGTCCCCAGGACAAGGGGGATGGGATCCCAGTGACCCCAGGATGAGGGGGACGAGGCCCCAGTGACCCCAAGACAAGGTGGAAGGTCCCAGGGACCCCAGGACAAGGAGGATGGAGTCCTAGTGACCCCAGGAGAAGGGGGACGGGGTCCCAGGGACCCCAGGACAAGGTGGAAGGTCCCAGGGACCCCAGGACAAGGGAGACGGGGTCCCAATAACCCCAGGACAAGGGGGATGGCATCCCAGTAACCCCAGGACAAGGTCCCTGCACCCCCAGGACAAGGGGAACAGGGTCCCAGCAACCCCAGGACAAGGTGGGAAGGTCCCAGGGACCCCAGGAAGAGGGGGACAGGGTCCCTGTGCCCCCAGGACAAGGTGGGAAGGTCCCCACATCCCCAGGACAAGGGGGACGGGATCCCAGTGACGCCAGGACAAGGGAGACAAGGTCCCTGCACCCCCAGGACAAGAGGGATGGGGCCCCAGTGATCCCAGAACAAGGTGGGAAGGTCCCTGCAGTCCCAGAACAAGAGGGACAGGGTCCCTGCACCCCCAGGACAAGGTGGGAAGGTCTCAGCAACCCCAGGACAAGGGGGACGGGATCCCAGCGACCCCAGGATGAGGGGAACGGGGTCCCAATGACCCCAAGACAAGGTGGAAGGTCCCAGGGACCCCAGGACAAGGAGGATGGAGTCCTAGTGACCCCAGGAGAAGGGGGACGGGGTCCCAGGGACCCCAGGACAAGGTGGGAAGGTCCCAGGGACCCCAGGACAAGGGAGACGGGGTCCCAATAACCCCAGGACAAGAGGGATGGCATCCCAGTAACCCCAGGACAAGGTCCCCGCACCCCCAGGACAAGGGGAACGGGGTCCCAGCAACCCCAGGACAAGGTGGGAAGGTCCCAGGGACCCCAGGAAGAGGGGGACAGGGTCCCTGTGCCCCCAGGACAAGGTGGGAAGGTCCCCGCGTCCCCAGGACAAGGGGGATGGCATCCCAGTGATCCCAGGACAAGGGAGACGGGGTCCCAGTGACCCCAGGACAAGGTCCCCATGCCCCCAGGATGAGGAGGACTGGGCCCCAGTGATCCCAGAACAAGGTGGGAAGGTCTCAGCAACCCCAGGACAAGGGGGACGGGGTCCCAGGGACCCCAGGCCAAAGGGGATGGGATCCCAGGGACCCCAGGACAAAGGAGATGGGGTCCCAGGGACCCCAGGACAAGGTGGAAAGGTCCCAGGGACCCCAGGAAGAGGGGGACAGGGTCCCTGTGCCCCCAAGACAAGGTGGGAAGGTCCCCACATCCCCAGGACAAGGGGGACGGGATCCCAGTGACGCCAGGACAAGGGGGACAAGGTCCCTGCACCCCCAGGACAAGAGGGATGGGGCCCCAGTGATCCCAGAACAAGGTGGGAAGGTCCCTGCAGTCCCAGAACAAGAGGGACAGGGTCCCTGCACCCCCAGGACAAGGTGGGAAGGTCTCAGCGACCCCAGGACAAGGGGGATGGGATCCCAGTGACCCCAGGACAAGGTGGGAAGCTCCCCACGTCCCCTGGACAAGGAGGACGAGGCCCCAGGGACCCCAGGACAAGGGGGATGGGGTCCCAGGCCGAGGGGAACGGGGCCTCAGTGAAGGTCTCCGCGCACCCAGGACGAGGGGGACAGGGTCCCAGAGACCCCAGGACAAGGTGGAAGGTCCCAGGGACCCCAGGACAAGGGAGACGGGGTCCCAATAACCCCAGGACAAGGGGGATGGCATCCCAGTAACCCCAGGACAAGGTCCCTGCACCCCCAGGACAAGGGGAACAGGGTCCCAGCAACCCCAGGACAAGGTGGGAAGGTCCCAGGGACTCCAGGAAGAGGGAGACAGGGTCCCTGTGCCCCCAGGACAAGGTGGGAAGGTCCCCGCGTCCCCAGGACAAGGGGGATGGCATCCCAGTGATCCCAGGACAAGGGAGACGGGGTCCCAGTGACCCCAGGACAAGGTCCCCATGCCCCCAGGATGAGGAGGACGGGGCCCCAGTGATCCCAGAACAAGGTGGGAAGGTCTCAGCAACCCCAGGACAAGGGGGACGGGGTCCCAGGGACCCCAGGCCAAAGGGGATGGAATCCCAGGGACCCCAGGACAAAGGGGATGGGGTCCCAGGGACCCCAGGACAAGGTGGAAAGGTCCCAGGGACCCCAGGAAGAGGGGGACAGGGTCCCTGTGCCCCCAGGACAAGGTGGGAAGGTCCCCACATCCCCAGGACAAGGGGGACGGGATCCCAGTGACGCCAGGACAAGGGGGACAAGGTCCCTGCACCCCCAGGACAAGAGGGATGGGGCCCCAGTGATCCCAGAACAAGGTGGGAAGGTCCCTGCAGTCCCAGAACAAGAGGGACAGGGTCCCTGCACCCCCAGGACAAGGTGGGAAGGTCTCAGCGACCCCAGGACAAGGGGGACGGGATCCCAGCGACCCCAGGATGAGGGGGACGAGGCCCCAGTGACCCCAAGACAAGGTGGAAGGTCCCAGGGACCCCAGGACAAGGAGGATGGAGTCCTAGTGACCCCAGGACAAGGTGGGAAGCTCCCCACGTCCCCTGGACAAGGGGGATGAGGCCCCAGAGACCCCAGGACAAGGGGGATGGGGTCCCAGGCCGAGGGGAACAGGGCCTCAGTGAAGGTCTCCGCGCACCCAGGACGAGGGGGACAGGGTCCCAGAGACCCCAGGACAAGGTGGAAGGTCCCAGGGACCCCAGGACAAGGGAGACGGGGTCCCAATAACCCCAGGACAAGGGGGACGGGATCCCAGTGACCCCAGGACAAGGTGGAAGGTCCCAGCAACCCCAGGACAAGGAGGACGGGGGTCCCAGCGTCCCCAGGCCAAGGTGGGAAGGTCCCCGCGCGCCGGCCTCACTTCTGGGACCACTCGAGGTTCATGCCCGACTGCATGGCGAAGGCGGCCAGCATCTCCTGCTGCTCGGCGGCCAGCGTGGGCACGGGGCTGGACGACGGCGTGGGCGCCGGCATGGCGAACGCGCGGCGCAGCTCCTCCGCGCTCGCGTTGCGCACGAAGAGCTCGTCGTTGACGATGCACAGCCTGCGGGGACAGGGACACCGCCGGTAACGCGGGCCGGGGACACTGGGACACCCATCATCCCGCTGGTGTCACCCTGCTGGTGTCACCCCACTGGTGTCTGCACAGCCTGCGGGGACAGGGACACCCCAGGTAAGACGGGTGTGGGACACCGGGACAACCCCATCCCGCTGCTGTCACCCTGCTGGTGTCACCCCACTGGTGTCTGCACAGCCTGCAGGGACAGCGACACCCCTGGTAACACGGGTGGGGGACACCGGGACACCCCCCGTCCCGCTGGTGTCACCCCGCTGGTGTCTGTACAGCCTGCGGGGACAGGGACACCGCCGGTAATGCCAGCGAGGGACACCGGGACACCCCCATCCCGCTGGTGTCACCCTGCTGGTGTCACCCCACTGGGTGTCCCCAGCACCCCACCGGGACACCCCCCGTCCCGCTGGTGTCACCCCACTGGTGTCTGCACAGCCTGCAGGGACAGTGACAACCCGGGTAGCGTGGGCAGGGGACACCCCCCGTCCCACTGGTGTCACCCTGCTGGTGTCTGTACAGCCTGCAGGGACACCAGGACACCCCCCGTCCCACTGGTGTCACCCTGCTGGTGTCACCCCGCTGGTGTCTGTACAGCCTGCAGGGACATCGGGACACCCCCGTCCCGATGGTGTCACCCTGCTGGCGTCACCCCGCTGGTGTCTGTACAGCCTGCGGGGACACCAGGACACCCCCCGTCCCACTGGTGTCACCCCGCTGGTGTCACCCTGCTGGCATCTGCACAGCCTGCGGGGACAGGGACACCCCCGGGTAACGCGGGCAGGGGACACCAGGACACTCCCCATCTCACTGGTGTCTGCACAGCTTGCGGGGACAGCGACACCCCCGGTAACACGGGCTGGGGACACCGGGACACCCCCCATCCTGCTGGTGTCACCCTGCTGGTGTCACCCCGCTGGCGTCACCCCGCTGGCGTCACCCCCCCGGTGTCACCCCCGCTCACCCCGTGTTGCCGGCCGGCACGGCGATGAACATGCGGGTGAAGGCGCGCACCGAGTCGCGCGACTTGCCGTCCACTGGAGAAGGGGACAAAAGGGGTGACACTGAGTGACACAGTAGAGGTGGCACCAAGCGGCACCGAGGCCACCGTCAGCGGCACCCACCTTCCTTGAAGATGCCGTGCACGGCGAAGCAGAGCAGCGTGTTCTGCGGGGACAAGGGGACACGGAAGGGGGTGAGGTGGCACGTGCCACCCCCGGCGGGTGGCCCCGCTGTCCCCCGCGTGTCCCTGCGCTCACCGTCTGGGCGCAGACGTCCACCACGAAGGAGTTGACGTCGTGCTGCGTCTTGGGCAGCTCGTTGAGGAAGGCCACCACGTTGAGGCGCGTGTGCTTGAGCAGCTTGAAGCGCATGGCTGGCGAGGAAGAGCGCGGTGAGCGCTGGGGACACCGCGGTGACACCGCGGTGACATCATGGGGACACGGCGGGGACACTCACTGGGGTCCTTGAGCTTCTTGACGTTCCTGCTGTCCTTAAAGTACTCGTTGAGGCTGTTCCTGCGGGGACGGCGGGGCCATGGAGCCGAGCGGCGGCCGCGCGCGGGGACGGGGGACGATGACAAGGCCGTGTCACCTACCGGGGCGGGTTGTGGGGACCGAAGGGGATGCTGAGCGAGCAGCAGGCGCCGTCGTGGTAGGCGTCCAGCAGCCCCTGCCGGTCGCTGGAGTCGTAAATCGAGTAGTACCTGCACGGGGGGACACTCAGGTGAGCAGGGGGGACACTCAGGGGACAAGGGGGGCACTTGGGGACACTCGGGGGCGTTTGGGGACACTCACTGCTGCAGGAAGCGCAGCACCAGCACCTTGAGGTCGTCCGAGCCGAAGTAGCTGCCCTGGGGAGAGGGGGGAGCAGAGGGGCGGTGGGGACCCCCGCGGCCACCGGCTGTGTCCCCTCCGGGTCCCCTCTGTGTCCCCTACCTTGCAGGGGGGCAGCGTCGTGGGCGCCTCCACGTCGAAGGCGATGGGTGGGGGGAGCTCGTGGCCGTCCTGGGGGGAGGAAGAGGATGGGGGGCGGTTGGGGGGATGAGGAAGAGGATGGGGGGGCGAGGAAGAGGATGGGGGGTGAGGAAGAGGATGGGGGGCAGGAGGGGGAATAAGAAAGAGGATGGGGGCAATTGGGGGGGTGAGGAAGAGGATGGGGGGCAGTTGGGGGGGTGAGGAAGAGAATGGCGGCGACTGGGAGGGTGAGGAAGAGGATGGGGGGGTGAGGAAGAGGAATAAGGAAGAGGATGGGGGCGATTGGGGGGGTGAGGAAGAGGATGGGGGGTGATTGGGGGGGTGAGGAAGAGGATGGGGGGCAGGAGGGGGAATAAGGAAGAGGATGGGTGCGATTGGGGGAGGTGAGGAAGAGGATGGGGGGCGGTTGGGGGGTGAGGAAGAGGATGGGGGACGAGGAAGAGGATGGGGGCAGTTGGGGGGGTGAGGAAGAGGATGGCGGCGACTGGGAGGGTGAGGAAGAGGAGGGGGGTGGCGAGGAAGACGATGGGGGGCAGGAGGGGGAATAAGGAAGAGAATGGGGGCAATTGGGGGGGTGAAGAAGAGGATGGAGGGTGGTTGGGGGGGTGAGGAAGAGGATGGGGGGCGACTAGGAGAGTGAGGAAGAGGATGGTGGCAATTGGAGGGATGAGGAAGAGGATGGGGGACAACTGGGGGGTGAGGAAGAGGATGGGGGTGGTTGTGGGGCAGTTGGGGGAATGAAGAGGGGCGATTGGAGGGGTGAGGAAGATGATGGGGGTGAGGAAGAGGATGGGGAGAGAGAGGGGGAGGAAGAGGATGGGGAGCGGTTGAGGGGAGGAAGAAGACAGGGAGTGGGAGAGGGAATAAGGAAGAGGATGGGGACTTGGGAAGGGGGTGAGGAAGAGGAGGGGGAGCGGGGATGGGAGGAAGAAAGGGGTCCCCCCCGTCATTCCCGGGACTCACCAGGCGCAGCAGCTTCGGGAATCGCTCTCGGACGGAGCTGCCGGGATACAGAGGAGTCGGCGCGGGGGCCGCCTGCCCCCCCCCGGCACCGTGTCCCCCTCCCTCCCCCCCCCGCCACCTCCGGGTGACCCCCCCGGTGACACCCTCCGTGTCCCCCCCCCCATCCCTGCGCTCGGGCCTGGGACCCCCCCAATGTCCCCATCTTGGTGGGGGGGGGGTGTCCCCCCCAATCCGTGTCCCCACCCCCAGGGCCAGGTCCGGGGGGGGCTGCGGCCCCAGCACTTACCTGGCCGGTACTCACCTGCGCGGGGGGGGGGGCCAGCGAGGAGGGAGGGGACAGGGGACAAGGGAGGGGACAGGGGACAACCCCCCCCCCTTGGTGACACAGCGGCCATGGGCACGAGCTGCCTCCTTACAGCTGGGAAGGCGCCGGGAACACCCGGATACGGAAAAGAGGGAAGAGCACAGAGGGAAGCAGGGGGTTTAAGCATGGAGGGGGGGGACATAGAGTGGCAGTTGGGGACATACAGTGGCAGTTGGGGACACAAATGGGGGGTGACACAGCGGGCGCCAGGGCAGAGCCTCTTCTCCTTCCCGCCGCTCCCGGCCGGCTCCGGGCTGTGCGCGGAGCTCCGGGAACATCCGCCCGCGGAGCCGGGAGCGCTGCCGGCTGCGCCGGGCGGGAATCGCGTGTGCGTGGGGGGGGCCCGGCAGGAGGCGGGCCGGGAATTCCGGCACCGGCGGCGGGCCGGGAATGCCGGCGGCGGACTGGGAATGCCGGCCGCGGGCCGGGAATGCTGGCGGCGGGCCGGGAATGCCGGCGGCGGCGGCGGGGCCGCGCGTTTGGCCACTGCACGGCTGTGCCTGTCTTAGGTTGTTCCTCCCGCGAGGAATCTTACCCGTCTCTGGCTAACCAGCCATCGTCGAGGGCCAAACGGAAGCGCCGCGGGATGCGGGATGTGGGGGGGGGGGTAATTCCCAGCGGAGACCCCCCCCCGCTCCCGTCTCCGGTTTGGATAGAGCGGAGCCCTCCCCCGGGAGCGGCGCCCGCGGAGCCCCGGACCGGCGGCGCTGGGAGCTGCGGAGAAGAGGCTGCGTCTCCCGAGCCCGGAAAACGGGGAGAAATCGGGAGCAGGGGGAAAATGGGGGAGAGCAGGGGGAAAACGGGAGAGAGCAGGGGGAAAACGGGAGAGAGCAGGGGGAAAACGGGAGAGAGCAGGGAAAAAAAGAGCAGGGAAAGGAAGGGGGGGACAAGAGGGCTCCCAGCTGTAAGAGGCGCCGGCCGCGCGCTCCGTGTCACCGGGGGCCGGAGCGGAGCCGGATGAATCCGGAGGCGGGATGGGGGGTCGGGGGTGGCCTCGGCGCGTCCTCCGGGGCCCCCCCGGGCCGCCACTGACCTGACGTAGGACGACTGGTCGCGGAAGGCGTCGCACAGGGGGTTCCCGTCGAGCCAGAGCTCCTCCAGCCGGAGCCCCTTCACCTTGTCCAGCTCCCGCTCGGATTTGAGCTGCGGGAATGGGAAGGCGGGGGGGGGGTGAGGGTGGGGGGGACGGGGACGCACGTGGGGACGGGGACGCGTGGGGACGGATCTAAACGTAGGGATAGACCCACGTGCAGGGATGGATCCACACGTGGGGACGGATCCACACAGGGATGGAAACGTGCATGAGAACGGATCCACATGGGGACATATCCAAATGTGGGGACGGAGCCACATGCAGGGACGGATCCGAGCGCAGGGACGGATCCCAGTGCAGGGACAGATCCACGCAGGGACGGATCCACGTGTGGGGACGGAGCCGCATGGGGATGGAAACATGCGGGGATGGATCCAGACATGGGGACAGATCCAAATGTAGGAGTGGATTCACATGCAGGGATGGATCCGAGCACAGGGACAGATCCGAGCACAGGGACAGATCCACGTGTGGGGACGGATCTGCATGGGCACGGATCCAAACGTAGGGATGGATCCGAGCGCGGGGACGGATCCACGTGTGGGGACGGATCCACGTGTGGGGACGGATCCATACAAGGGGATGAATCCATGCAGGGCAGATCCACATGTGGGGATGGAGTCACGTGTGGGGACGGATCCAAATGTGGGGATGGATCCAAACATGGAAACGGATCCACATGCAGGGATGGATTCAAGCGTGGGGACGGATCCGCACACGGGGATGGATCCACATGGGGATGGATCCATGCACGGGAACGGATCCACATGCAGGGATGGATCCATGGGCGGGAACGGATCCACACGGGGGGACAGAGATGCACAGGGACGGATCCACGTGGATCCGCATGTGGGGGATGGATCTGCACAGGGACGGATCCACACACGGGGGACGGATCCGCACGGGGATGGATCCGCAGGGGGATGGACCTGCGTGCAGAGGATGGATCCACGCGGGGATGGATCCGCATGGTGGAACGGATCCACGCGGGGACGGATCCGTGTGGTGGAACGGATCCACGTGGGGATGGATCCGCGTACGGAGGGGATGGATCTGCACGGGGACGGATCCGCGCGTGGAGAATGGATCCGCATGGTGGAATGGATCC
Source organism: Tinamus guttatus (assembly GCF_059628265.1). Lineage (NCBI taxonomy): Eukaryota > Metazoa > Chordata > Aves > Tinamiformes > Tinamidae > Tinamus > Tinamus guttatus. Next base: position 18,988 of record NW_028290051.1, read on the forward strand.
ACGCAGGGACGGACCCGCGCGTGGAGAATGGATCCGCACGGTGGAACGGATCCGCGCGGGGACAGATCCGCGTGCAGGGGATGGATCCGCACGGTGGAACGGATCCACGCGGGGACGGATCCGCGCGGAGCGGCCGGACCCACCTCGTTGCGCGACAGGTCGAGGATCTTGAGGCCGGCGGCCTTCTGCGGCAGCTCGCCCAGCTCGTCCAGGCGGTAGAGCTTGTTGCTGCTCAGGTTGAGGGACAGCAGCTGCGGGGACAGCGCCGGCGTGAGCGGATCCGCGCGGAAAACGCACGGAGCGCGGCGCGGATAACGGCCGGAGTGCGGCGCGGATCCGCGCGGAAAACGGCGGGAGCGCGGCGCGGAAAATGGCGGGAGCGCGGCGCGGATCGGCGCGGAAAACGGCTGGAGCGCGGCATGGAAAACGCACAGAGCGCGGCGCGGATCCGCGCGGAAAACAGCTGGAGCGCGGCGTGGATCCACATGGAAAACAGCTGGAGCGCGGCGCGGATAACGGCCAGAGCACAGCACGGATCGGTGCACAAAATGGCCGGAGCGCGGCACGGATCCGCGTGGAAAACGGCCAGAGCGCGGTGCGGATAATGGCCGGAGCGCGGCGCGAATCCGCGTGGAAAACGGCCGGAGTGCAGGGGGATCGCGGCAGGGATAACGGCACGGATAACGGGATCAGGCTGCAGATAGCGGAGTGGCTACCGCAATGCGGATTGTGATGGGAACATGGGCGAAGCAGTATGCGGATTGCAGCTGGATTGTGATACGGATCGTGGCTGGATTGCGTGAGGGTCGCAACCGGATCGTGGCTGGATTGTGGTGTGGATCGTGGGGGGATCGTGGCCGGATCGGGGAGGGATCACGGTGCCGATCATGACGGGATCGGCCGGATCGCGGCCGGATCGCAGCACCAATCACAACAGGATCACAGCCGGATCACGGCCGGATCGCAGCCGGATCATAGTGTCGATCGTGGCTGGATCGCACCCAGATCACAGCACTGAGCACGACAGGATCGCGGCGCGGATTGCGGCCGGATCGCAGCGCCGATCGCCACAGGATTGACAGGATCGCGGCCAGATCGTGGCAGGATCGCGGCTGGATCACGGCATCGATCACAACAAGATTGACAAGATCACGACACGATCGCGGCCGGATCGCGGTGCCGATCGCGGCTGGATCGCAGCCGGATCGCGGCCGGATCGCGGCCGGATCGCGGTGCCGATCGCGGCCGGATCGCGGCTGGATCGCGGTGCCGATCGCGGTGCCAATCGCGGCTGGATCGCGGCCGGATCACGGCTGGATCGCGGTGCCGATCGCGGTGCCGATCGCGGCTGGATCGCAGCCGGATCGCGGTGCCCATCGCGGCTGGATCGCAGCCGGATCGCGGTGCCCATCGCGGTGCCCATCGCGGCTGGATCGCGGCCAGATCGCAGCGCCAATCACAGCCGGATCGCAGCCATTTCCCAGCACAGATCCCGGCACAACCAACCGGGCCGGCGCCGGAATCCGGCCCTCACCTCGGGGATGTTCTCCTCGATGATGCGCAGCACCACCTGCATGCAGCTGCGCTGGTTGAGCACCACGTCGATGCTCTGCGACACCAGATCTGCGCGCGGCAGCGGCGTCAGGCGCCGCCGTCACCGTCACCGGCGCCGCCGCCGCGGCTCCGACCGCTCCGGCGCTCACCTGGATCCGTGCGGAGGCTCTTGAGATCCAGGGATTTTTGCGAGCCGTCGTACCGTTTGCTCATGCACAGCTGGGAGAGGTGAGAGGCGTCAGAGAGGCCGCTTGTTCTGGCCCCAAATCGCCTTTCTTGGCCCCAAATCACTGCTTCTGGCCCCAAATTGTCACTTCTGGCCCAAAATCGCCCCTTCTGGCCCCAAAATCGCCCCTTCTGGCCCCAAAATCGCCTCCCTTGGCCCCACTCACCTTCACCTGCTCGATCTCCTCCGGCTTCAGCTCGTTCTGCAGCGACTGCGGCGGTGCCGATGAGTTGATGATGATGACGACCTGGGAAGGGGGAGCACCGGGGACGCGTCACTGTCACCGTCACTGTCACCGTCACCCGGGTGGCATCCGCGCGCGGCCGCCGGCACCGTCCCCGCACCTTGTAGTTGTCCCGGTCGGTGATTTTGCGGGAGACCTGCTTGAGCGCGCTGGCCGTGGTGGCGTCTTCCACGTAGAACTGGGCCCGGTTGTGGTCGTAGTGGAACTGGGAAGCGGTGGGAAGGACCGGGATTGGGAAGGGCCCCTGGGAACGGCCCCTGGGATGGGGCAACGGTGCCTGGGATAGGGGAACGACCCCCGGGAACAGCCCAGGATAGGGGAATGGGCCCCAGGATAGGAAAACGGGCCCCAGGAACGGCCCGGGATAGGAGAACGGCCCCTGGGAACGGCCCGGGATAGGGGAACAGGCCCCGGGATAGGGGAACGGGCCCCTGGGAATGGCCCAGGATAGAGGAACCGGCCCCGGGATAGGGAAACGGGCCCCCGGGAATGGCCCGGGATAGGGGGACGGGCCCCCGGGATAGGGGAACGGGCCCCTGGGAATGGCCCAGGATAGAGGAACCGGCCCCGGGATAGGGGAACGGGCCCCCGGGAATGGTCCGGGATAGGGGGACAGCCCCCGGGAACGGCGCGGGATAGGGGGACGGGCCCCCGGGAACGGCCCAGGATAGGGGAATTGCCCAGGATAGGGCAATGAGCCCCGGGATGGGTGATGTCCCCCCGGAACAGCCCTGGAATGGATGAATGGCCCCTGGGCCTAGGAACGACCAACTCCACTGGGAAAAACGGGAAGCAGAAGGACCGAGCCGGACGCCTGGGCCCCCCAGAGACCCCCCTCGCCGAGCCGGACGCCTGGGCCCCCCGGAGCCCCCTCACCTCGACGGGGGTGAAGGGGACGCTGCAGAGGTTCTGGATGGAGCTCAGCAGCCATGACTTGTCGTACTTCTTCCCATAGGGAATCTGGGCGGGAAGCGGTGTCAGGGAGCCACCGCCGGAGCCGGAACCCCCTCCGGTGCCGCCCCCGCTCCCCATTCACCGTGATCTTGAACCAGCTGCGGCGGCCGCCGTCCCGGCTGCCAGTGCCGGTGCCGGCAGCGCCGCGGTCCTGGGCCAGGAGGTCCCGGCGCACCGTGATGTGGATGTTGGCGGCGCGGTTGGGCCGCGGCCCGTAGGGCAGACTGGGAAAACAGGGAATAACGGTGGGTGCCGGTGACCCTGCACCGGGTCCGGTGTCCCCTCCCAGTCCCGGTGTGTCCCCTCCATCCCAACGTCCCCCCGGTCTCAATGTCCCCCCCCATTTTGTGTCCACACAAAATTGCAGCATCTCTATCCCCATCCCGATGTCTCCTCCCCTGTCCTGGTGTCACCTCCTCCATCCCAGTGTCTCCCCCCCCATCCCGGTGTCCCCATCCCAGCGTTCCCCCCCCAATCCCGCTGTCTTCTCTTCCCATCCTGGTGTCCCTGTCCCGGTATCTCCATCCCGGTGCCCCCTCCAATCCCAGTGTCTGCTCTCCCCAGCCCGGTGTCCCTGTCCTGGTGTCCTCCCCCCAATCCCAGTGTCCCCATCCTGGTGTCCCCATCCCAATCCCGCCGTCTCCCCTCCCCATCCCGGTGTCCCCGTCCTGGTGTCCCTGTCCCAGTGTCCCCGTTCCAATCTCAGTGTCCCCATCCTGCTGTCCCCATCCCAGTGTTCTCATCCTGCTGTCCCCATCCCGGTGTCCCCCCCCCAATCCCGGTGTCTGCTCTCCCCATCCCAGTGTCCCTGTCCCGGTGTCTCCATCCCGGTGTCTCCCCTCCCCATCTCGGTGTCCCCGTCCCAGTGTTCCTGTCCCGGTGTTCCCCCCCCCAAATCCCACTGTCTCCGTCCTGGTGTCCCCCCCCAATCCCGGTGTCTGCTCTCCCCATCCCAGTGTCCCTGTCCTGGTGTCCCCGTCCTGGTGTCCCCGTCCCGGTGTCCTCCCCCAATCCCAGTGTTCTCATCCTGCTGTCCCCATCCCGGTGTCCCCCCCCCAATCCCGGTGTCTGCTCTCCCCATCCCAGTGTCCCTGTCCCGGTGTCTCCATCCCGGTGTCTCCCCTCCCCATCTCGGTGTCCCCGTCCCAGTGTTCCTGTCCCGGTGTTCCCCCCCCCAAATCCCACTGTCTCCGTCCTGGTGTCCCCCCCCAATCCCGGTGTCTGCTCTCCCCATCCCAGTGTCCCTGTCCTGGTGTCCCCGTCCTGGTGTCCCCGTCCCGGTGTCCTCCCCCAATCCCAGTGTCCCCGTCCTGGTTTCCCCATCCCAATCCCGCCGTCTCCCCTCCCCATCCCGGTGTCCCCGTCCTGGTGTCCCTGTCCCAGTGTCCCCGTTCCAATCTCAGTGTCCCCATCCTGCTGTCTCCATCCCGGTGTCCCCCTCCCAATCCCAGTGTTCTCATCCTGCTGTCCCCATCCCGGTGTCCCCCCCCAATCCCGCTGTCTGCTCTCCCCATCCCAGTGTCCCTGTCCTTGTGTCCTCATCCCGATGTCTCCCCTCCCCATCCTGGTGTCCCCGTCCCGGTGTCCCCATCCCGGTGTCTCCCCTCCCCATCCTGGTGTCCCCGTCCCGGTGTCCCCATCCCGGTGTCTCCCCTCCCCATCTCGGTGTCCCCGTCCCAGTGTCCCTGTCCCGGTGTTCCCCCCCCCCAGTCCCACTGTCCCCATCCTGGTGTCCCCCCCCATCCCGGTGTCTGCTCTCCCCATCCCAGTGTCCCTGTCCCGGTGTCCCCATCTTGCTGTCTCCCCTCCCCTCCCTATCCCGGTGTCCTCGTCCTAGTGTCTCCCCTCCCCATCCCGGTGTCCCCGTCCCGGTGTCCCCGTCCCAGTGTCCCTGTCCCGGTGTTCCCCCCCCCCAGTCCCACTGTCCCCATCCTGGTGTCCCCCCCCATCCCGGTGTCTGCTCTCCCCATCCCAGTGTCCCTGTCCCGGTGTCCCCATCTTGCTGTCTCCCCTCCCCTCCCTATCCCGGTGTCCCCGTCCTAGTGTCTCCCCTCCCCATCCCGGTGTCCCCGTCCCGGTGTCCCCGTCCCGGTGTCCCCCGCCAATCCCGCTGTCCCCCCCCCCGTCCCGGCACTCACTACCGGCTGCGGGGGCTGTCGTGGGCGTCGCTCATGGGGACGTCGCCGTCGTCGTCGTCGGGGCGGCCGCGGGGCCGCCCGCGGGGCCGCCCGGCCCCGTCGCTGTAGAGCTTGGCCCGGAAGTGGCCCCGGCCCTTCTTCTGGCGCCGCGTGAAGCCCCGGCCGCCCACGCGGTCGTCGTGCTCTGGACCGGACCCCCCCGGTACCGGGACGGAGCTGTCAGTACCGGGCACCCCCCCCAACCCAGCACCGCGCTCGGTACCGGCCCAAACGGGCCCCCCCGCGGCTGCCGGTACCGGTACCGCCTCCCTCCGCGCTGCCCTGCACCGGGGCCGGGCCTTCCTCCTTGCCCCGGTACCGCTCCCGGTACCGATCAGGCCCGGAGACCCCCCCCACCCTCCTTTTTTCCCATCCAGGTACCGACCAGACATTTAGCCCCGCCTCCTCCCTCCCCGTTTCCCGACGAGGATTCCCCCTCCCGCTTCCCAACGGCGGCCCGGAGGCCCCGGTACCGATCGGGGCCCGCGTCCCCCACGGCCTCGGCGCCGCCTCCGCGCGGCCCCCGGTGCCGGCCCGGCCCCGCTCACCGCTGTAACCGCCCTTGGCCTCCTCCGCCATTGCCGCGCGCTCCCGGTAACCGACCGCGGCCCCGCCGCCGCGCACGCGCGCCCCGCCCCCGGCGCGTCACTTCCGCCACTGCGCATGCGCGCGCGCCTTCCGCTCCACCACGCAAGCTCCGCCCCCTCCGGAGGAGGGGCCGGAGGGGGCGGTGCGGCCGGAGGGTGCCGGGTTCGAGTCCCGCCCCCGGCGGCAGCCGCGATCGCAGGGACGCGGGTTCGAGTCCCGCTCCCGGCGTGAGCGGCGATCGCGGAGACGCGGGTTCGAGTCCCGCCCCCGGTATCTACGAAAGAGGCGGTAAAACCGAGACCAAAATCTTTAATGAGTGCCAGGGTGGCCGAGCAGGCAGCCAGGGCACAGCGGCCACCGCGACGCGGTGACACTGGCCGCAGGGAGCCACCCCGGGCAGCACGGAGCTCCCGGGAGGCTCCAATGTGGTCCCAGAGCCGGGGGGCTTCAGTCCGGGCAGCCACCGCGTCCCTGCCCCGTCCCCCCGCGGACAGGTCCGAGGGCCGGGGGTTGCCGCGCGGCTCCGCTCGCCCAAGTCCGTGCACGCGCGGAGAGGGCAGCTCAGGCCAGGAACACGACGAAGACGATGAAGAAGACAATGAGGACGAGGAAGATCTTGACCATGAGCCAGCGGTTGGAGGTGACGGACTGGAAGTACTTGAGGATCTCGCCGTGGGCCGCCTCCACGTTGAGCTGCGTGTCCTCCACGCTGGCGTCGATCCTGGAGGCGGAAGCGGGCGCTGAGCGGCGGGTGACACGGGGGGACGCGGTGAGCGGGCGGGGGACGCCCTGCGCTACCTCTGGATCGTCTCCTCCTGCTCCTTCACCATGTGCGCCAGCTGCTGGAAGATGGAGCCCAGCTCCACGATGGTGGACTCGATGTTCTGCATGGTGTCCGCCCGGCTCTGGATGTAGGAATCCTGCGGGATACGAGAGCGACGGCGTCTCCGATGGGGGCCCCGGCGGATGCTGGGGACCCTCCCCGGACGCCGGGGCCCACCTGCTCGTCGAGGAGCTGCAGCTGCTGGCTGCTCCGCGCGTCCATGTCGATGGCGACGTCGCGGCGCGGCGCCTCGTCCTGCAGCACCGCGGAGCCGCCTGCGGCGCGGCGGGGCCTGAGCGGGGCCGGGGGCACCGGGACCCCCTCCCCGGGTCCCCCCGACTCACCCAGGTTGGCGGCGGCGAGGGGCAGCGCGGGGACGGGCGCGCGGGAGAAGTGCTCGCGGCGGCTGCGCTGCTGCTTCAGGTTCTGGGGGACAGTTGGGGTGGGAAATGGGGAGGGTGTCACAGCGAGGAAGGGGACACCGTGGCGGGGGGGTCACAGCGAGGATGGGGACACTGCGGGGGGGGTCACAGCAGGGAGGGGGACACCGCGGGAGGGGGGTCACAGTGGGGGGGGTCTCAGCGAGGAAGGGGACACTGCAGGGGGGTCACAGCGAGGAAGGGGACACCGTGGGGGGGGTCACAGCAGGGAGGGGGACACCGTGGGGGGGGTGTCACAGCGAGGAAGGGGACACCGCGGGGGGGGTGTCACAGCAGGGAGGGGGACACCGCGGGGGGGGTGTCACAGTGAGGAAGGGGACACCGTGGGGGGGGTGTCACAGCAGGGAGGGGGACACCGCGGGGGGGGTGTCACAGCCGGGGGGGCACTCACCTCCGTCCGCACTTCCAGCACGGATTTGAAGTCGTTGGACATGGAGGCCAGCTTGGACTGGGGCGGAGGGACAGAGAGTGAGTCCTTGTGACCCCCCCACGGTGTCCCGGATCCCCCCATGGCCTCTGTGACCACCCCCCTGCCACCCCAAGTGTCCCCGTCCCACCTGCAGCACCCCCTGGACAGCATCCCTGTCCCCACGGTGTCCCCGTCCCCTCCACGGTGCCCTTGTACCCCCTGTGATGTTCCCACCTGCAGTGACACCCCCACGGTGTCCCCGTCCCCACCATGATATCCCCACCTGCAGTGACACCCCCACGGTGTCCCCATCCCCACCTGCAGTGACACCCCCACAGTGTCCCTGTCCCCCCTGCAGTGTCCCCGTCCCCCCCGCGGTGTCCTCGTCCCCATCCCCACCTGCACTGACTCCCCCATGGTGTCCCCATGACCCCCCCCGCAGTGTCCCCACCTGTAGTGACACCCCTACAGTGTCCCCACCTGCAGTGACACCCCCACAGTGTCCCCATTCCCCCTGTAGTGTCCCCACCTGCAGTGACACCCCCACGGTGTCCCTGTCCCCACCTGCAGTGACACCCCCACGGTGTCCCCATTCCCCCCGCAGTGTCCCCACCTGCAGTGACACCCCCGCGGTGTCCTTGTCCCCACCTGCAGTGACACCCCCACGGTGTCCCCATTCCCCCTGTAGTGTCCCCACCTGCAGTGACACCCCCGCGGTGTCCCTGTCCCCACCTGCAGTGACACCATCACGGTGTCCCTGTCCCCACCTGCAGTGACACCCCCACGGTGTCCCCACCTGTAGTGACACCCCCGCGGTGTCCCCATGGCCCCCCCGCGGTGTCCCCACCTGCAGTGACACCATCACGGTGTCCCTGTCCCCACCTGCAGTGACACCACCACAGTGTCCTCGTCCCCCCCGCGGTGTCCTTGTCCCCACCTGCAGTGACACCCCCGCGGTGTCCCCATGGCCCCCCCGCAGTGTCCCCACCTGCAGTGACACCCCCATGATGTCCCCACCTGCAGTGACACCACGACGGTGTCCGAGTGGCTCCGCAGGTGCCGCCCGCCGGGGCCGCCCTTGGCCCGCACCACGTCCTGCAGCTGCGCGATCTGCTTGTTGAGGCTGCCGATGTCCTGGGGGGGGGACACGGGGACATCAGCCCCCCCGCCACCTCTGTGACCCCCCCCCCCGGCCACGCGTGTCCCCCGCTGTCACCTGCTTGATGATGTAGGTGAGCTCCTCGATCTCGAGCGCCTTGTCGTCGAAGAGCGACTTGCGCTTGGCCACTGCAGGGGGGACAAAATGGGGAGGGGGGACACAAAATGGGGTGAGGGGAAAATAAGGGAGCATAAAATGAGGGGGATAAAATAGGAGAGCAAAATACGGGGGCATAAAATGGGGGGGATAAAATAGGGGGCAAAATAAGGGGGTATAAAATGGGAGCGATAAAATAGGGGAGCAGAAAAAGGAAGCATTAAATGAGGGGGTAAAATAGGAGAGCAAAATAAGGGAGCATAAAACGGGGGGGATAAAATAGGAGAGCAAAATACGGGGGCATAAAATGGGAGGGATAAAACAGGAGAGCAAAATAAGGGGGTATAAAATGGGGGGGATAAAATAGGGGAGCAGAAAAAGGAAACATTAAATGGGGGGGTAAAATAGGAGAACAAAATAAGGGAGCATAAAATGGGGGGGATAAAATAGGAGAGCAAAATAAGGGGGCATATAATGGGGGGGATAAAATAGGGGGCAAAATAAGGGGGTATAAAATGGGAACGATAAAATAGGGGAGCAGAAAAAGGAAGCATTAAGTGGGGGGGTAAAATAGGAGAGCAAAATAAGGGAGCATAAAATGGGGGGCATAAAATAGGAGAGCAAAATAAGGGGGCATAAAATGGGGGGGATAAAATAGGAGAGCAAAATAAGGGGGCATATAATGGGGGGGATAAAACAGGGTGCAAAATAAGGGGGTATAAAATGGGAGCGATAAAATAGGGGAGCAGAAAAAGGAAGCATTAAATGGGGGGGTAAAATAGGAGAGCAACATAAGAGAGCATAAAATGGGGGAGAAACAGAAGAGCAAAATAAGTGGGTATAAAACGGGGGAAATAGTAGCAAAATAAGGGGCCATAAAATGGGGGGGATAAAATACGGGGCAAAAAAGGGAACATGAAATGGGGTGGATAAAATAAGGGGCCAAAATAAGGGGGCATAAAACGGATGGGAAATAGGGGGGGCAATATAAGGGAACGTAAAATGGGCAGGATAAAATAGGGGGGCAAAACAAGGGGACATAAAACGGAGGAGATAAAATACGGGGCAAAACAAGGGCGCATAAAATGAGGGGGATTAAATAGGGGGCAAAATAAGGGGGCATAAAATGGGGGAAATGGGGGGCAAAATAAGGGGGCATAAAATGGGGAAAGAGAGGGGCAAAATAAGGGGGCATAAAATGGGGGAAAAAGGGGGCATAAAATGGGGGGGATAGGAAGCAATATAAGGGGACATAAAATGGGAGGAATAAAATAGGGGGGCCAAATAAGGGGGCATAAAATGGGGAGGATAAAATAGAAGGGCAAAACAAGGGGGGATAAAATACGGAGCAAAATAAGGGGGCATAAAATGGAGAGGATAAAATAGGGGGGCAAAATAAGGGAGCATTAAATGGGAGAAATAAAATAGGGGAGCAAAATAAGGGAGCATAAAATGGGACAAATAGGGGGCAAAATAAGGGGGCATTAAATGGGGGGATAAAAGGGGCGTAAAAGGAAAGGATAAAAGAGAAAGAGGAAATGCAAAGGGAGCAAAGTGGGGGGCATAAAATGGGGTGCGGGGGGACAAAATGAAGCGGGGGGGATAGAATGGGGGGCAAAAAAAGGGGGGCAGAAACTGGGGGGGTAAATGGGGGCCTCGTCACTCACGGATCGTCAGCTTCTCCAGCTTGGCGAACGTGTTGCTGAGGTCCTTCCCGATGCGCCTGGGCAGGGGGACAGCGCGAGGAACCCCTCAGCGTGACCCCCGAAACGGTGTCACCACCCCCGAAACGGTGTCACCACCCCCAAACGGTGTCAGCATCCCCCAAACGGTGTCAGCATCCCAAAACGGTGTCAGCATCCCCAAAACGGCGTCACCACCCCCCAAATGCTGTCACCATCCCTAAACAGTGTCACCAGCCCCCAAAACGGTGTCACCAGCCCCAAAACGGCGTCACCACCCCCCAAATGGTGTCAGCATCCCAAAACAGTGTGACCACCCCAAAAATGGTGTCACCATCCCCCAAAACGGTGTCCCCACCCCGCAAACCACTGTCACCATCCCCAAAACCGCTGTCACCACCCCCCCAAACGGTGTCATCACCCCCCAAATGGTGTCACCATCCCCCAAAACGGTGTCCCCACAGCCCAAACTGCTATCACCATCCCCAAAACCGCTGTCACCACCCCACAAACGGCCTCACTACCCCCCCCAAATGGTGTCATCACCCCCCAAACTGGTGTCACCACCCCCCCAAATGGTGTCACCACCCCCTAGACGGTGCCATCACCCGCCAAATAGTGTCCCCACCCCCCAGATGGTGTCACCATCCCCAAAACAGTGTCACCACTCTCCAAACAGTGTAACCACCCCCTAAGCGGTGTCACCATCCCCAAAAATGTCACCATCCCCAGACTGGTGTCCCCATCCCCAAAATGGTGTCACCATCCCCCAAATGGTGTCCCCACCCCCCAAACGGTGTCCCCACTCCCCCAAACCGGTTTCACCACCCCCCAAATGGTGTCCCCACCCCCCAAACGGTGTCACCATCCCCCAGACGGTGTCACCACCTCCCAGACCGGTGTCACCACCCCCCAAACCGGTGTCCCCATCCCCAGCCCGGTGTCCCCAGCCCGGTGTCCCCAACTCACTTGGCCATGACGGCGAACTCGCTGCGCTGCCGCACGGCGCCCGGCCCCCGCTCGGCCCGGCGCCAGCCCGTTGTGCTGGGGACGGAGGGGACAGCGGTGACACCGGGGGTGACACCCCTGTCCCCCCCCAGGTGTGTCCTCCCTGCCCCCCCCCCACCTTGTGTCCCCCTGTGTGTCCCTCTTGTCCCTTGTGTGTCCCCTCTCGTGTGTCCCTCGTGCCCCCCCGTTGTGTCCCCCCATGTGTCCCCCGTCCCCTGTGCCCCCTCTTGTGTCCCCGTGTCCCCCTGTCCCTCTTTGTCCCCCACATCACCCCACGCTGTGTGTCCCCCCTCATGTGTCCCTCATGCCCCGCTTGTGTCCCATATGTGTCCCCCTGTCCCCCCAACTTGTGTCCCCCGTCCCCCCAACTTGTGGGTCCCCTCTCGTGCGTCCCTCGTGCCCCCTCGTTGTGTCCCCCATGTGTCCCCCAGTCCCTCCGTGTGTCCCCATCCCCCATGTCCCCCAACCTCGTGTGTCTCCTGTCCCCTCATGTGTCCCCTATGTGTCCCCCATGTGTCCATACTCGTGTGTCCCCTATCTCCTCATGTGTCCCCTATGTGTCCCCCCACCTTGTGTGTCCCTCCGCCCCCCAATGTGTCCCCCTATGTGTCCCCCTGTGCCCCCCACCTTGTGTCCCCGTCCCCCCAACTTGTGGGTCCCCTCTCATGTGTCCCTTGTGCCCCTCGTTGTGTCCCCCCATGTGTCCCCCAGTCCCTCCGTGTGTCCCCATCCCCCATGTCCCCCACCTCGTGTGTCCCCTGTCCCCTCATGTGTCCCCTATGTGTCCCCCCACCTTGTGTGTCCCCTGTCTCCTCATGTGTCCCCTATGTGTCCCCTCACCTTGTATGTCCCTCCACCCCCCAATGTGTCCCCTATGTGTCCCCCGTCCCCTCATGTGTCCCCTATGTGTCCCCCCACCTTGTGTGTCCCTCCGCCCCCCAATGTGTCCCCTATGTGTCCCCCTGTCCCCCCAACTTGTGTCCCCCGTCCCCCCAACTTGTGTGTCCCCTCTCATGTGTCCCTTGTGCCCCTCGTTGTGTCCCCCCATGTGTCCCCCAGTCCCTCCATATGTCCCCATCCCCCATGTCCCCCACCTCGTGTGTCCCCTGTCCCCCTCATGTGTCCCCTATGTGTCCCCCCATGTGTCCATCTCGTGTGTCCCCCGTCCCCTCATGTGTCCCCTATGTGTCCCCCTGTGCCACCCACCTTGTGTCCCCATCCCCCCAACTTGTGGGTCCCCTCTCGTGTGTCCCTTGTGCCCCTCGTTGTGTCCCCCCATGTGTCCCCCAGTCCCTCCGGGTGTCCCCGTCCCCCATGTCCCCCACCTTGTGTGTCCCCTGTCCCTTCATGTGTCCCCTATGTGTCCCCCATGTGTCCATCTCGTGTGTCCCCCGTCCCCTCATGTGTCCCCTATGTGTCCCCCCACCTTGTGTGTCCCCTGTCTCCTCATGTGTCCCCTATGTGTCCCCCTGTGCCCCCCACCTTGTGTCCCCCCGTCCCCTCATGTGTCCCCCATGTCCCCCATCTTGTGTGTCCCCATGTGTCCCCCCACCTTGTGTCCCTCCGTCCCGCCATGTGTCCCCCTCATCCCTCCGCTCCTTGTGTCCCACCCCCCCGTGTGTCCCCCCTCCTCCTGTCCCCCCATGTGTCCCCCTGTCCCCCGTGCCCCCCCTCCTTGTGCCACCCCCCCCCCCCCCGGTGTGTCCCCCTGTCCCCGTGTCCCACCGGGTGGCCCTGCAGGGACTTGCAGGCCGACAGGAACTCCTGGGTGCGGTCGCGGCAGGACATGGTGACAGCGGCGGCGGGGGGGGACACGGTGACGGCGGCGGGGGGGCCACACGCGGTGGCGGCGGCGGCGGCGGGGGGGGGCAGCACCTGCGTGCGGGGGGGGCCCCGGTAGACGCCGCCCTCGGTGCCCCTAGAGCCGTGACGGCGCCGCGTCTGCATCGGGGCTCATCACCTGCGGGGGCGGCGTCAGTGCCCGGGGGGGCCCCGGCGTCCGGGGAACCCCCCGCGGGATCCCGGTCCCGCCTCCCCGCCCCGGTGGGGCCCAGGCGTCCGGGGCCGCCGTTCGCTCTCCGCCCCCCCCGCCACTGTGGGGCCTAGGCGTCCCGCCCCCCACCGCCGCCACCACTCGACCCGGAAGTGCTTCCCCCCCTCCCCGCTCACCGGGCCGCGGCTCCCGCTGCTGCCGGGACCCACCGGCCGCGCGTGACGTCACTGCCACGTCCCGCGCCGCCCCCTGCGCGCGCGCCGCGTCACCCGCCGCGCCTTAAAGCGGCGACGGCCGCGGCGGGGCCCGCCCGAGCCTTAAAGGGGCGATGGCCGCAGGGGGGCCCACATCGCCTAAGCCCCCCCTCACCCCCCCGCTTTGGGACAACGGGCGACACTTTTGGGCCATCGAGTCCTTTATGGGGAGGCCACAGAGTCCGTTATGGGGCCGGGGTCTTCCGCTTGTGGGGCCGGCGGGGGCCCGGGGGGGCCGCGGGCTCCATGGCGGCCCAGAGCGCGTCGGCCTCGGCGTCGCCGTCCTCGTCCTTGTCCTCGTCCCCATCCGCCTCCTCCGCGGCCTGGGGGGGCCGTGTCCCCTCAAAGTGTCCCCATGTGCCCCACCAGCACGTCCCAGTGCCCCCCATTCTCCCCCATTGTGTCCCCTCCATGTCCCTGATGTCCCTCCCATGTCCCTCATGTGCCCCCCCATGTCCCCCTTGTATCTCCTCTCATGTCCCCTTCATGTCCCCCATATCCCTCTGTCCCCTCAAAGGGTCCCCACATGTCCCCCCAGCACATCCCCGTGCCCCCCATTCTCCCCCATTGTGTCCCCTCCATGTCCCTGATGTCCCCTCCATGTCCCTCGTGTCCCCCATGTCCCTCATGTGTCCCCCCATGTCCCCCCTGTATCTCCTCTCATGTCCCCTTCATGTCCCCCATATCCCTGTCCCCTCAAAGTGTCCCGTGTCCCCCAGCACATCCCCATGCCCCCCCATTCTCCCCCATTGCGTCCTCTCCATGTCCCTGATGTCCCCGCCATGTCCCTGATGTCCCCCCACCATGTCCCTCATGTGTCCCCCCATGTCCTCCCCTGTATCCCCCCATGATCCCCTCATGTCCCCTTGATGTCCCCCCATATCCCTCTGTCCCCTCAAAGTGTCCCGTGTCCCCCAGCACATCCCCGTGCCCCCCATTCTCCCCCATTGTGTCTTCTCCATGTCCCTCGTGTCCCCCATGTCCCTCATGTATCCCACCTTGTATCTCCTCTCATGTCCCCCTTCATGTCCCCCATATCCCTCTGTCCCCTCAAGGTGTCCCCACCTGTCCCCCCATTCTCCCCCATTGTGTCCTCTCCATGTCCCTGATGTCCCCGCCATGTCCCTGATGTCCCCCCACCATGTCCCTCATGTGTCCCCCCATGTCCTCCCCTGTATCACCCCCATGATCCCCTCATGTCCCCTTGATGTCCCCCCATATCCCTCTGTCCCCTCAAAGTGTCCCGTGTCCCCCAGCACATCCCCGTGCCCCCCCCATTCTCCCCCATTGTGTCCTCTCCATGTCCCTGATGTCCCCCCCATGTCCCTCGTGTCCCCCATGTCCCTCATGTATCCCCCCTTGTATCTCCTCTCATGTCCCCTTCATGTCCCCCATATCCCTCTGTCCCCTCAAGGTGTCCCCACCTGTCCCCCCATTCTCCCTCATTGTGTCCTCTCCATGTCCCTGATGTCCCCCTCATGTCCCTCATGTGTCCCCCCATGTCCTCCCCTGTATCCCTTCATGATCCCCTCATGTCCCCTTCATGTCCCCCTATATCCCTCTGTCCCCCACCCATATTCCCCCTGCCACATCCCCTGTGGCCCCCCTTCTCCCCCATCCTGTCCCCTCAAAATGCCACCCCCCGTGTCCCCCTGTCACCTCCCAGTCCTGGTGGCCGCTCAGCAACAGGCAGTTGAGCCGGGACTTCAGGTAAACCTGGGTGGGGGACACACAGACACTCGGTGACACCGGTCCGGGGGGGGTGACACGGCCATGCGGGGGGTGACACGGCCATGGGGGGGGTGACACGGCCATGGCGGGGTTGTCCCCGTCCCCTCTCCTCACCTTGTGCCGCGGCCGCCCCTGGTCGAGCGTGTGGAGCCGGAGGCAGCGGTCGAGGCCGCACGAGGCCACCAAGGGCCGCTGGGGGTGACACTGCAGCCCCCGCACGCTGCCCGCCGCCCCCCGCAGGCTCCGCAGCAGCCGCCCTGCGTGGGGGGACAGGAGGCAGGTGACACCGGGGGGACACGGACACACACAGCGGGGGGACCCCGCGGTGTCCCCGTCTCACCTTGTCGCAAGTCGATGACGACCAAGTCCCCGCGGGCGCTGCCGACCACCACGGAGCTGCGGGATTGGTGACAGCGCGTCCGGAGGGGCCCAGGCGTCCGGGTGACGCCCCCCCCGTGTCCCCGTGTCCCCTCGTGACACTCACGTGGCCCCCGGCGCCAGGGCGAGCGCGGTCAGCGGGTGCTCCCCGAACGTCGTCTCCAGCACCGGGCGCCGCTGCGGCGAGCTGGGGTCGTAGAGCCGCACCTGGGGGACGGGGGGGCGGTTATTGTGCTCCCCCCCTGTCCCTAAAATGTCCCCAAATGTCCCCGCGAGGCCACGGACCTGGTGGTGGCCGGTGCAGGTGACGATCTTGTCGGAGCCGGGCAGGAACTGGAGGTCACAGTCCCAGACGGGGACGCGGAGGTTGAGCCAGTCGTTCCTCACCTGAGGGGACATGGGGGGACCTGAAGGGACATGGGGAACATGAAGGGACCTGCGGGGACACAGGGGGACCTGAGGGGACATGGGGGGACATGGAGGGACTTGAGGGGACATGGGGGTCATGGAGGGGACCTGAGGGGACATGGGGGGACATGGAGGGACCTGAGGGGACAGACGGGGACCTGAGAGGACATGGGGGGACATGGAAGGACTTGAGGGGACATGGGGGGACATGGGGGGACATGAAGGGACATAGAGGGATCTGAGAGGATGTGAGGGGACATGGAGGGACCTGAGGGGACATAGAGGGATACGGGGGGACATGAAGGGACATAGAGGGACCTGAGGGGACATGGGGGGACATGGAGGGCCCTGAGGGGACATGGGGGGACCTGAGGGGACATGGGGTGGACACGGGGGAATGGGGGGGGACATGAAGGGATGTAGGGGAATGTGGAGGGACCTGAGGGGACATAGGCAGACACGGGGGGACATGAAGGGACATGGGGGGACACGGGGGGAAACAGGGGGACCTGAGGGGATGTGAGGGGACATGAAGGGATCTGAGGGGACATGAAGGGACATGGGGGGACACGGAGGGACCTGGGGGGATCTGAAGGAAGGTGGGAGGCTTGGAGAACATGGGAGGACGTTCATGGGGACACGGGGAGCAGGAGGGGACCCGGGGCCCCTCGCGGGGACACCCGGGGGTCACTCACGTTCTTGGCGCGGAACAGGGGCTCGTGGGGCCGCTGCAGGTCCCAGACCTTGAGGCCGTTGTCGCGGCCGCCGGTGGCCACGCGCTGGGGCCGCTCCGGGTCCTGCCGCATGCGGCACAGCCCGGCGCCCGCCTGCAGCTCCAGCTGCGCCGCGAGGGGACATGGCGGGGACGTCACCGCAAGGGGACACGGCGGAGACGTCACCACGAGCCGGCGGGGACGTCACCGCGAGCCGCCGGAGCCGCCGCACTCACATTTTCCTGCTCGTCCTCGCGCCAAACCTTGAGCAGTCCCGACTCCACGCAGGTGACGAGGGCGCTGCGGGAGGAGGGACACGGTGACAACGGGTGACACCCTCCCCGCCCCTCTCCCTTCCCTATCCCATCCCTGTCCCGTCTCCATGTGTGTCCCTCTCCCGTCCCCATCCCTGTTTCTATACCCTCCCTCTCCCAACCTGTTGCTGTCCCCAGGCAAATCCCCGTTCCCATCCCATCCCTGTCACTGTCCTCGTCGCATCCCAGCCCTTCGCTATTCCCCATCCCGAGCCGCGTCCTTGGCCCCACACCCCAACCTCATGTCCCCATCCTGTCCCCGTCCCCATCCTGTCCCTGTCCCCATCCCCGTCCTATCCCATCCTGTTCCTGTCCCCATCCCCATCCTGTCCCCATCCCCGTCCTATCCCCATCCTGTCCCCATCCTCATCCTGTCCCTGTCCCCATCCCCGTCCTGTCCCCAACCCCATCCTGTCCCCATCCCCGTCCTATCCCATCCTGTCCCTGTCCCCATGCTGTCCCCATGCCCATGCTGTCCCCAATCCCATCCTGTCCCCGTCCCCGTCCTGTCCCCGTCCCATCCCCATCCTGTCCCCATGCCCATCCTGTCCCTGTCCCCGTCCTGTCCCCGTCCCCGTCCTATCCCCATCCTGTCCCTGTCCCCAACCCCGTCCTGTCCCCATCCCCATCCTATCCCCATCCTGTCCCCAACCCCATCCCCATCCTATCCCCATCCCCATCCTGTCCCCGTCCCCATCCCCTTCCTGTCCCTGTCCCCATCCTGTCCCCATCCTCTTCCTGTCCCTGTCCCCATCCTGTCCCTGTCCCCGTCCTGTCCCCGTCCCTGTCCTATCCCATCCTGTCCCTGTCCCCATGCTGTCCCCATGCCCATCCTGTCCCCAACTCCATCCTGTCCCTGTCCCTTTCCTGTCCCCATCCCCGACCTATCCCCATCCCCATCCCCATCCTGTCCCTGTCCCCATCCCATCCCCATCCCCATCCTGTCCCCATCCCCGTCCTATCCCATCCTGTCCCTGTCCCCATGCTGTCCCCATGCCCATCCTGTCCCCAACTCCATCCTGTCCCTGTCCCCATCCTGTCCCCATCCCCTTCCTGTCCCTGTCCCCATCCTGTCCCCATCCCCATTCCTGTCCCTGTCCCCACCTGTCGTGCACGGCCAGGCCGCAGAAGGCGCCGCTGCCGCCGGGGCAGAGCCGCGTCCCCGTGAACGTCCCCTTCTCGGTGCTGAACACCCGCACGGCCCGGTCCAAGCAGCCCACGAGCACCTGGGGGGGACGGGGTCAGGGGCCCAGGCGTCCGGGCCGCGTCCCCAGGGGGACCCAGGGGTCCGGGTCCCCCCCGTCACCTGGTTCTCGGCCGCGTCGCCCCAGCAGAGCGCGCAGACGCCCTGGGCCCGGCTCAGGGTCCCGCCGCTCGTGAAGTTGGTCGCCTGTTTCCGCCGCAGATCCACGCCTGAAGCGGGGGAAGAAATGTGGATTTTTAGGGGGAAATTGGGGGATTTTCATGGAAAAAAGCCCCCCCTCCGCCGCCTCATTCACCTTTAAGGGCGCCCGTCTCGGCCCCGACCCACACATGGTTGCGGCGTGTGGGGGGCGCCATCTTGCTCCGGTCCTGCCCTCAAGGCACTCCGGCTCGCCTCGCTTCCTGCGGCGGCTTCCGGAGGGGCTCGTTGAGAGCCGCGGAAGGCCCGGAAGTGGAGCAAGGGGAGAGGGAAAGGGCGCGGAAGGGACCGCGCTCTGCGCTGCAACGTTCCGGGCCTCAAATGGTCCCACCTACCCCCTTGGGAGGAGGCATTATTCCCCACCCCCGCTCCCAGAATCCAGGATAATTTAGGCAAAAAGTGGAAATTCCCATCCACGCCCCCCCCACATGAGGTTGCCGCCCTCCCTGCTTCCAGAATCTGGGATAATTTAGACAAAAAGTGAAAATTCGCATCCCTGCCAACCCCCAAGAGGTTGCCCCCATCCCCGCATACAGAATCTGGGTTAATTTAGGCAAAAAGGAGAAATTTTCCCCCCTGCTCCCCCAGATAAGGTGCCCCCCTCAGCAATGTGATTCAGAACAGGCAGGAACAGCTGGTTTGAAACATTTATTAATTTATTAATTAATTAATCCTTCACAGAACAAGGTGGGTTGGGCACAAGGTGCAACTCTGCTCCGCAATTCTGGAATGGCAGCAGCAAGGAGTCCAGTCCCAGTGCACTCCGATCCCGTTTTCTTGCTGGATACAACCCTGGGAGGGGGAAAATAACTCATGATCCCTCTGGAAACCTCAGCCCCGCCCCCCATCCCCATTCCCAATCCCAAGGTGGCCTCAGGGGGAACCACTCAGTCACAGGCATCAGACTGGGGCGGTATCGACTCATCCTCGGCCGCTCCGGAGCCGGATCCGGCCCCATCCGCACTCACCAGCTGCCGCTGCCTCCGATGCCTGCGGAGAAAGGAGCGGAGCTGTGGGATCTGCTGGAGCCTCCACGCCCCCCCCCTGCTGCCCCTATCCCAGTTTTTCAGCTGTTCCTGTGTTTTCATGCCAGTCAAAGTGAGCTAGTTTCGCTTCATCACCAAAACTGCAGGAATTGGCTCAACCCAGGGAATCGCCCAGGCCCAGAGCACCCACCTCCGCCCGGGATCATCCGCTGCCACCGCTCCGGGCCTCAGCCGAGGCCCCCGTCATCCTACAGGGAGGGAAACGGGAACGGGATCAGCCCGGAGCTCGGCTGCTCCGAGAGCAGCGGCCCCTTCCCAGCGGAGCGTCAGAATCCGAGTCCTCCACATCAGCCTTCAGCCGAACGAGATTCCAAAGCGGATTCATCACTGCGTCCAACCAGATCCCGTCTTGTGCTCCCGATCCGCCTCTCCAAGCAGGAGACTCACCTGGACAGTCGGATTCAGCCTGGACTCCCCCATGCCAGCAGCAATCCCGAGGCTGCTCCGGGCTCCTGCAGGGATAAAGGGAAGTCACTGGCTGCCCGTATCCCGGGAAAGCCGCCGGGAACCGGGGCGCCCCTCAGACCGTTCCCACAGAACGAGCCGTCCTCCTCTCCGGCCGCCGGCACCAGTGGGTTCAACCTTTGCAGGTTCTGGTGCCGAACGGGCAGTAAGACGCGCGAGGTTTTCCTCATAGGGAAGCACGCCGGGAATTTCATCCCTAAAAAAGCCGGGAACTCACCGTTTCCTAGCGCTGCCGCTGCCCAGGGAAGGAAGGAGGGAGAGGTGAGCGCAGGCAGGGGGGTCCCCCGGCCGCGGCGCCGCCCCCGGTCCGATCAGGGCTTTGGTAACTCGGCTCTGCCATGGGGCCGGCGCCGTCCAGCTCGCGGTGTCATCCCTTCGGACCGCGCCGTCCCGGCCCTCCGCCCCTGCCGGAGCCGCTCCATTACCTGCGCAAGGGCGGCCGGCTCCGGAGGCGGCGGCCTGAGGGGAGAGGGGAGCCATGAGGCGGCGACATTCCCAAACCGCTCCTTAGGAGCACGGAAACGCTGCCCTTTCCCTCGGCTCACCTCCACAGGGAGACGCCCGGGCTGATTCCGGAGCCTTGGAGCAGGACGCTGGAAGAGACAGCGGGTGTTAACGGGGATCCTTGTGCCCGGATCCCCCCCGAGCTGCTCCACGCTCCGTGTTCTCAGCAGGAAAGCTGGCATCAGGGACGCTCAGCCATATGCTTGTCTGTGGGTTCGTCACAGAACAACACGGAGCAGCCGGAGCCCGGAGGGTTCCAGACCCCCAGTTTGGGCAAAGTCCCCCCCGCTCCATCCAAAGCCACATTCAAAGCAAGCAGAGCCCTAATGCCACCCTCAAAGGCCACCCCTGTCCCCAAGGGAAAGGCCGCAGCAGCGCTCACCTGCCAAGGAGCCGCACGGGCGCCGGGCTGAGCGGCTCCGCACCTGGAGGGACACAAGGAGACGCTGAGCGGGACACGCGGGGGCCAGGCCGAGGGGCACCCGCGCTCCGGTGCCGCTCAGCTTCCCATGGAGCGTTTCCCCACTCGGCCGTCGGAAAGAGAGAGTTCAGGGGTCTCATCCTTGCAGCACTCCAGCCCCACAGGCGCCGAGAGCACCAGGGCATTGCAGCACAGTAAGGTCACGTATTTACCACCAAAACAAACAGCAAATACCCTCCAAAGCGGAAACAACTCACCTCGAACACGGGTTCTCACGCACAACTCCATAACCTGCAAGAAAAAGGGTGTTAGATATGGAAAAAGAATGCGGCCCTTGGGCGGCCACGGATGGAAGCGGCCTCTCCGCAGCGAGGCCGGGCAGGCCGCTCTCCTCAGAGACACTCGGGGTCTTCACACAGCCGTCAGCTCAGGTCTGTGAGACTCATCCCAGAGCAGCCCGGCCCAACGCGAAGCCCCACGAGGCCGCTCGAGCCCGGGCGCGCACAAAGGGCCCCAACGGCCGCCGCGAGCCCCGAGCAGCCGCCAGCGGCCCCGGGAGGACGCGAGAGGCTCCGCACCGCAGTAAAGGACGCGGAAAGGAGCGTCGGGAAACACCCCCCCCGTGGGCAAAGCGGCCCCGAACCCGCACGGGCAACGCGGAGCAACCGGCCGCACTCACCAACACCCCACGGCAACAACGAGAAAAATGGCGGAACACACCCCGCCCGCGCGCTTAAATACGCCGCCGCCCCGGGGCATGCTGGGAGGACGACGGGCGCAAGCGCACTGCGAGCTTTTCCTCTGGGGGGCGGGGAGGGAAAAAGGCGGGAAAAGCGCCGCGCAGGCGCAGTGAGGGGGGGGAACCGAGGCGCCGCCGTGAGGCGGCCGTTGGGAAATTGGAGGGAAAGGCGCCGCGCAAGCGCAATGAAGGGATGACCACCCGCCAGGGGCGGGGGCATGTAAATCTAGGGCCGAGGAGGCTGCTGGGAGCATCAGCGGGGCCCGCAGAGGCGCCGTTCGGCCGGTACCGGGGAGCGGAGCCCGGTGTCGTGGGGTGGGATCAGTGCGGGAAGGAACCGAGAGAGAGAATCGAGTGCAGTGGGCGTGGGTCGGCGGTGGCCCTGTCCTCGGTGAGAGTGGGGCGCAGGGAGCCGGTGCAGGGCCCGACTTTCGGTATCGCTTCTCGGCCTTTTGGCTAAGATCAAGTGTAGTATCTGTTCTTATCAGTTTAATATCTGATACGTCCTCGATGAGAGGACTTTATATTAAACGGATTTTTGGGCCTGGGAGTTGGATCCGGAGCTTGCTCCCTCCGCTCCGCGCATCGTCCCGGTATTGCAGTACCTCCGGGAACGGTGCCCTCCCTCGGGAGGAATCTTCAACGGTCAAAAACAGATGGAATTGCGGGATACTGGGGGATGCTTTGGAATTTCTCTCTTGGTAATCTTGCCAGAGGAGAGGGAGCCCCGCTCGGGCTGCAAACGCTAAGGGCCGGTCCCGACCCCCTCCGGACGCTGCCGGTACCTCCGGTGTCTCCCGGTCCCGCGTCCAGGAGGCTCCGAGGCGGCAGCGGGAGGAGCCGCGTCCCGGGGCGGTGCTGCCGGGGGGCGTGGCCGGAGTCGCTGCGGTCGGGCCGGTGCCCCGCGTAGACGCGGTGAGGGCGGGGCGCATGCAAATGAGGGGCGGGGGAGCGCCGATGCGCAGGGCTTGCTGCGAGGACAAGGGGAAAGAGGGCGGTGATATGCAAATGAGCAGGGAGAAGAGCGCAGAAGGGGGAATGGGCCGTGCCTTTCCGAAGGGGCGGGGCGGTTGGCAATCGAGGGGCGGGGGATGCAAATAAGACATTTATGGAGCCGAAAGGGACGCCGGGAAGTGTGATCGGTGGGAGAACGGCGCCGTTTGGGCTGAAACCGGGGAGCGGAGCCGGGTGTCTTGGGGCAGGGGGGATCGGTGGGGGGCGGAGCCAAGGGCGACAACCGGGGGCAGAGGGCACAGGGCAGCAGTGGCCGTATCCTGGGTACACATGGGGCGCGGGGAGGTGGCGCGAGGCCCAAACACCAGCATCGCTTCTCGGCCTTTTGGCTAAGATCAAGTGTAGTATCTGTTCTTATCAGTTTAATATCTGATACGTCCTCGATGAGAGGACTTTATATTAAACGGATTTTTGGGCCTGGGAGTTGGATCCGGAGCTTGCTCCCTCCGCTCCGCGCATCGTCCCGGTATTGCAGTACCTCCGGGAACGGTGCCCTCCTCCGGGAGGAATCTTCAATGGTCAAAAACAGATGGAATTTTCTTAAACTAATAATTTTTTTCTCTTAAAAATTCAATTCCGCTGCTTTTCCCGTTTCTTCTCGGAGAAATAGCCATTGCTGCAGATCCACCCCAGAGAGGGGAATTCTGCCCTCCCCGTTCCCTCTGGCAGCAGCTCTGTTTGACCTGGATTTTCCAGAGCTCTGTGCGATTCCCAGTTCATTCCCATGACTCGTCCCTGTCCCCACCGCGTTGCCACATGAGGGAACGACTCCTCCTTCCTCCACAGCAGCCCTTTTTTATTAACACCAGGCACCGCACGCCGGGACGCATCCCATTTCCAGCCGCCTTTCCCCGCCGCGTCCCGTCCCGTCGCCGCCCCGTCAAAGCGGCAAGGCCAGGGAATACTCGGAGCGGGCCCAGCGGCGCGGCGCCCGCGGCACCGCGCGCCCGATCACGGGCAGCTTCTGGGCGTAGCGGGAGACGTGGCCGGGCCCGTGGTGCTGCGGGAAGCAGGTCTGGAAGAGGCGGCCGCGGCAGCGCCGTCCCGCCTGGTGCCCGGCGATGACGAAGTCGAAGCGCGGGGCCGGCCGAGGGGCCGGGCGGCTCTTGGGGAAGGCGTCGCGGACGCCGGGACGGTGGCCGCTCTGCCGGGGGGCGGCGCGGGCGCGGGGCAGGGCGGCGCCGCGCGCCGGGGCCCGCGGGCTGCCCTCGTCGCGGGGGCTCACCGTGGCGCTCGCCGTCAGCTGCGGCATCTTGCGGGCGGCCGCCGGCCCCGCCGCGCCGGCCCCGTCCCCGTCCGGCACCGGCGCCTCGGGGCTGCCGGGGGGGCGCCGGGGGACGGCGGCCGCGGCCGCGGGCCGGTACCCGGTGCCGAAGCGCGGCGCGAGGCTGTCGCCGAAGAAGTCGTAGAGCTGCCGGTACATGTCGCGCAGCGGCACCGCGTCGGCGCTGCCGGCGCCGCCCTCCGCCTTCATCTTGAGCAGCCGCTCCACTGCCACCTGCACGGGGCGGGGGACACAGGGATGGTGACACCAGCCCCTGTCCCCTTGTCCCCCCGCCCAGGCCCGTCCCCTGCTCACCAGGATGGCGCCGTAGACCTTGTGCCCGTCCGCCTTCACTTGGGCGTTGGAGACGGAATAATCGTCCAGCACGGCCTGCAGCCCCCCCCAGTACGCACCCAGCTGCGGGTACAGCACCCGCTCCACCGCCTGCGTGGGGAGGGACGTGGCACGGGGTGACGCGGCGCCGCTGTCACCCGCCGGCCCCGCCGCCGTCACCCGCCGGCCCCGTCACCTTCCAGCCCAGCGCGTGCAGCCCGACCACGGCGCCGTAGTGGGAGCAGAGCGGGCGCACGGGGTCCGCCAGCACCTTCTGCAGCGCCAGCAGGATCTGCTGGTAGAGGCCGCTCACCAGGTCGCCGTGCGTCCTGCGCGGGGACGGGGACAGCGAGGGGGACGCCCCGGGCTCTCCGCGGACGCCCCCCTGACCCCGCGTCCCCCCGTTTCCCCCCTTTCCTCACCAGCAGATGCGGCCGAGCAGCATCGCGGCGGCGTCGCGCAGCGTCCAGTGGTCGTTCAGGGGGTTGATGGAGGCGGCCAGGGGCTCGAGGACGCAGTAGGTGACGCTGGCCACCAAGCTGCGCACGTAGGGGCCCAGGCACACGTAGGGGTTGTGCAGGAGGCTCCGCGCCACGTGCAGCAGCCGGTGCAGCTGCTCCAGGTCGTGGCTCACCGATTTCACCTGCGGCCCGCGGGGACGGCGCCGGTGTCACCGACCCCCCGCGGCCGCGCGGCCCCTCGTCCCCCTGCGCCCCCTCGCTCACCCCGCTGACCACGTAGACGAAGTAGGGCAGCAGCGCCGCGATCTTGGAGTTGCTCCGAAGGTCCTGCAGGGCCACCTGGGAGGGGACAGCAGTGGTGACAGCGGCGTCCTCGCCCCCCCGCCGAGTCCCCCCCCCCGTCCCCGAAGGGCAGCGCCCACCTTCATGAGCTGGGGGTCGTCACCCAGCACCGCGCGCGTCACCAGCTGGTAGTACTTGAGCAGGTCGTCGCTCAGCGCCGACACGGCGCTGGGCACTGCCGGGGCGGCGGGTCAGGGCGCTGCCGCCGCCGGCACCGTCCCCCGCCGCTGCCGCCGCCTCCCCCGCGGGGCCGGTGTCACCTACCAGCTCCCTGCGGCTCCACGTTGCCCTTCCCGTCCAGGTAGGAGACGTGCACTGCGGGCAGGGGGTGGGCAGGGATGGGCCGGGGGCCCTGGGGCGGCCGCGTCCCGACCGGATCCGGCTCCGGGGAGGCTTGTGTGGCGTCCCAGCACTGCCTGCATCCCGCCTGGATCCCAACCCCAATCCCACCTGCATCCCATTCCCTATCCCGCCTGCATCCCATCCCCAATCCCGTCTGCATCCCGCCTGGATCCTGCCTGCATCCCATCCCCAATCCCACCCGCGTCCCGCATGGATCCTGCCTGGATCCCATCCCGAATCCCGCCTGGATCCTGCCTGCATCCCACCTGGATCCTGCCTGCATCCCATCCCCAATCCCGCCTGGATCCCGCCTGGATCCCGCCTGGATCCTGCCTGCATCCCATCCCCAATCCCGCCTAGATCCTGCCCACATCCCATCCCCAATCCCGCCTGGATCCTGCCCACATCCCATCCCCAATCCCGCCTGGATCCTGCCCACATCCCATCCCCAATCCCGCCTGCATCCCGCCTGGATCCTGCCTGGATCCCATCTCCAATCCCGCTTGCATCCCATCTGGATCTTGCCTGGATCCCATCACCAATCCTGCCTGCATTCCGCCCGCATCCCATCCCCAATCCCGCCTGGATCCTGCCTGCATCCATCCCCTATCCCGCCTGCATCCCGCCTGCATCCCACCTGGATCCTGCCTGCATCCCATCCCCAATCCCGTCCGCATCCCGCCTGCATCCCATCCCCAATCCCGTCCGCATCCCGCCTGCATCCCGCCTGGATCCTGCCTGCATCCCATCCCCAATCCCGCCTGCATCTCGCCTTCATCCAATCCCCAATCCCACCTGCATCCCATCCCCAATCCCACCTGCATCCCACCTGGATCCCGCCTGGATCCCATCCCCAATCCCACCTGGATCCTGCCTGCATCCCATCCCCAATCCCGTCCGCATCCCGCCTGCATCCTCCCTGGATCCTGCCTGCATCCCATCCCCAATCCCGTCCGCATCCCGCCTGCATCCCGCCTGGATCCTGCCTGCATCCCATCCCCAATCCCGCCTGCATCCCGCCCGGTCCCTCCCCGCATCCCGCCCCGTCCCCGCTCCCTCCTCCCGGCTCCCCGCGGCTCCCACCTCTCACGGCCGTCTCGGCGCATCCCTTGGGGATGTTGGTGGCCAGCGCCAGCTCGGCCAGGTTGACCTCGCGCTCCTCGGCGAAGTAGAGCTCGCCCTCCTTGAGCGGCCGCACCGGCAGCGCCTCGGCCGAGCCGTGCCCGCACACGGCCTGCGCCGGGCCCCGTTACCGGCGCCGCTCCCGCTCCCGGCCCCGCTCCCGGCCGCGGCGCCGCTCCCGCCCCGCTCACCTCCACGTTGCTCCAGCGCAGCGCCCGGTTGAAATCCTCGGCCGTGAGGCGCCGCCGCCGCGTGTGTTTGAGGAACTGCGAGCTGTTCTGCGGGCGGCAGCGCTCGCGGCGGCCCCGGCGCTCCCGGCAGCGGGGAGGCCGCCCCGGGCCGCCGCGGGGGCGGCTCGTACCTGCGCGGCCTCCCGCAGGCGGTAGCAGACGTCCTCGGCCAGCAGCGCCGCCACCTCGTCCGAGAGCTCCAGCCCGGCGCTCTCGGCCAGGAGCCGCAGCGAGTCCCGCGGCAGCTCCACGAAGCGCCGCTCCTCCCGCTCCGCCATGGCGGCGCGGCCCGCGGAGGGGCGGGGCCGCGCGAAGGCCGCGCCGCGGGCGGGGACGGCGAGGCCGCGCTGGGCGGGGACATGCAAATCAGCAGCGGCGGGGGATGACGGGAGCGGGAGGCGGGGGGAAAACGGCGCCGGTCGGGGTCGCGCGGGCGAAGAACGGGGGGACGTTGGGGCCGGAACCGGCGGGGAGCGGAACCGGGGGCGAGAAACGCAAATGAGCGGGGGGAGGAGCGCGGAAGAGGGGCAATGGGCGGTGCCTCTACGGGGGGCGGGGCGGTTGGCAATCGAGGGGCGGGGGGATGCAAATAAGACATTTATGGAGCCGAAAGGGACGCCGGGAAGCGTGATCGGCGGGAGAACGGCGCCGTTCGGGTCGAAACCGGGGAGCGGAGCCCGGTGTCGTGGGGAGGGATCGGTGGGGAGCGGAACCAGGGGCGAGAATCGGGAGTAACGGCCACGGGACGGCCGTGACCGTGTCCTAGGTATCCGTGCAGCATGGGGAGGCGTTGCAGGGGCCCAAATTTCGGTATCGCTTCTCGGCCTTTTGGCTAAGATCAAGTGTAGTATCTGTTCTTATCAGTTTAATATCTGATACGTCCTCGATGAGAGGACTTTATATTAAACGGATTTTTGGGCCTGGGAGTTGGATCCGGAGCTTGCTCCCTCCGCTCCGCGCATCGTCCCGGTATTGCAGTACCTCCGGGAACGGTGCCCTCCTCCGGGAGGAATCTTCAATGGTCGAAAACAGAACCGAACCCAGAAGTTGGCGGTACCGAACGGAACCACCCTGACGGATTGCAGCAGGGGGCGTGCCTCCGCTTGCCCCGCCCCTTGGGGGCGTGCTCCTCCCTCGGCAGCCAATGGAACAAGAGCCGCCGTCCACGTGACCCGTTCAAAAGCGGCCCCTCTGCCCGAGGCCGCCGCCATGTCCGGGGCGTCGCCATGGAAGCCATCACCCTCGGAAGCGCCGTTGCCATGGAGACTGTTGCCATGGAGACCCGGCCCAGCTCCCACCGTTATCCCGGGGTCTTCAGCCTCACTCTCCGCTTGTTCCCAACAGGCCTCCACCGGGACAGGCTCTCCCGAGGGGCAGGAATGGCGGCAGAAAAGAGGACGGGACCCCGCGGACACCCCTGGTGCATCCCGACCGTTGACCGCTGCAATTCCGAGGCTGACATCCCCACGGAGCACAAATGGCTCTGGGCAACGGATGTTTCCGCGTGCCGGGAGTCCGGCCTCGCTTTTCCCATGGATTCCTGCGGTTTTTCCATCCGCTCCCCCCTTCAAGGAGCCGATATGAACCGGCCCTTCCGGCCTGCGAGGCTCCACAGTGGTGGCACCGGGTGGCCTCATCCTGGGCATTAAATGCCACCGCGGGAGCCTCTGGCTCCAGTTTTCCTTGTGGAATTCGTCCCATCCGCGTGCCAAGGCCAAGCTGGGATTCCTGGGCTGCTCGGGGATCTCCTAACGGATGAGGATGGAATCAAGGAGTGACAAAGCTGGGAATGCCGCATCCACCGGTCCAGGAACAGTCAGTGGATGCTGGGGGTATCCAGTGCATTCCGGAGCTCTCCCAGGACCGGGATTTCCCAGTCCATCCCGGCTGGAAAACTGGGTGGTTTCATATTAACCCTAATGGGCTCTGGTACTTTTATTCCTTCCTGCTCATTCTGTGCACAGCAGGTTAAATAAACCTCAGGCGCTTTAAATTTCCTGATTAAAACTTAAATTAAAATAAAAATTAATAAATTTAAGAATTAAATTCTATCAATTCTATTTAATTCTAGAGGAGAAGGGCCAAATCCGTATAATGATTTTTGTGTTGTCCACTAAATAGAGGTGCATAATATTCAGGAAAATAAGTGAGGTTTGCGGCCCAAAACAGTACCTGGTTTCAAAAGGTGTTTTAGGAGTTTTTGATGATGAGGGAGCATGTTTTTACATCAGTTTTGGGGGCAAGTAACAGCCAAAATAAGCAGAAGGGGCCTTATGGCCTTGCTTTTCCCTGCACCCATAAAGCTCCTGCAAAATTCTAATGTTTTAGGGAGTAAAAAGTGCACCATTCCCACCCTGACCTAAATTGGAGTGAAACAAAGCTATTAAACCTATGAGCTCTCCCTGTGTAATTTCACGTGCGTGGGGAGACGCATCTGAAGCTCCAAATAATGAGCCATGCCCATAAACGCTTCTGCTTCGGAGTCAATCCGAAGAGAAACTGACTTTACTATTTATTTAAACTGACGGGCATCAGGGTTCGAGCGCCGTTCACGCAACGTCGCGGTCATTACCCCGGTGGCGTTGGCGCTTCCACGAGCCCGACAATTGTGGCCTGCCGCCCCGATTTCCCCTCATGGCGGCGGCGCAGCCTCCCCGGCGCCTCACGCGCCTCAGCGGCAGCGACAAAATGGCTGCCCCGGCCCCTGAGGCGGGAAGAGAAGTGGAGAAGGAGGGCGGGGCGATGGGTGCAGCGCCGCGCGCTTCACGCCCAGCAGCCAATAAGAAGGCAGCTCTGGCCCCGTCGCTAGGCAGAAT
Source organism: Tinamus guttatus (assembly GCF_059628265.1). Lineage (NCBI taxonomy): Eukaryota > Metazoa > Chordata > Aves > Tinamiformes > Tinamidae > Tinamus > Tinamus guttatus. The sequence goes on from NW_028290051.1 coordinate 48,640, forward strand.
AGAGCCGGCCGCGTCCCCGCCGCCTTGCCATAGGCCGGAGCCTGACCAATGGGAAAATTGGGTGGGCGGGGCTCCCGCGCCGCGCGAGCGGGTTGTTGCGCACGTCTGTGGCGATGACGTCGTCGGGCGGGTGGGAGGGGGGAGAACGGGGGGAGGCACCATTGCGCATGCGGAAACAGGGGGGCGCCGCCACTGCGCAGGCGCCATAGCGCGGGGGGGGGGGCACGCGCATGCGCAGTCGGGCCACGGTGGGTGGCGCAGAGAGTCAAGTCCTTCCCCCCACAAAAAAGAAGGAAAAAAAAACAGCAAAATGAGGCGGGCAAAGCCCCCCCCCCCACGCGGAGCGGGAAGAGGCAGATTGGAGGTGCAGGAAGGCACCAACTGCGCATGCGCAGCAAGAAGGCGGCGGGGGGGGCAGCGGCGTCCGCCCGTCGCGCGCATGCGCAGCTCGGCGGGACCCGGGAGGGAGGGGGCAAAGGCGCCGGCGGGCGCCGCGCGCATGCGCAGCGGCGCGGCTGCGCGGGGGGGGGAGGCGGGCGGCGGCGGCGCGCGCACGCGCAGTGGCGGCGGGCGGGCGGCGCGCAGGCGCAGCGCGCAGGCGCGGCGCGGCGGCCGGGGGCGGCGGCGCAGGCGCAGTCGCGGCGCGGGAGGGCGGCGGCGGCGGCGGCGGCGGCTGGAGGGGCGGGCAGGGCCCCGGGCGCTCGGTTCCTCCGCGCTTCCTCCCCGCCCCCATCCTCCTCCTCCTCCTCCTCCTCCTCCATCACCGCGTTCCCGCCGCGCAGGCGCCGCCTCTTCCCGCCTCCTCCCCCTTTCCCCCCCCGCCCCGTCCCCGTTTCCCGGCGCCGCTCGGGCCTGGGCGCCGCCGCCACCGCCTCACGCGCGCCCTCGCTTCCGCTTCCCCCCCCCCTTCCCTCCCCTTTTCCCCCCCCTTTTCCCTCCCTCCCTTCCCCGCTCCCGCCGTCGCCATGGACGTGAAGCGGCTGAAGGTGACCGAGCTGCGGGCCGAGCTGGGCCGCCGCGGCCTCGACTCGCGCGGCCTCAAGGTGGAGCTGGCGCAGCGGCTCCAGGAGGCCCTGGACGCCGAGATGTTGGCGGCCGGGCCTGAGGAAGGAGGCGGCGCCGCCGCCGCCGGCGCCGCCGCCGCCACCACCGGGCCCGGGGCCTGCGCGGGCGAAACGGGCCCGTCCCCGCATCACCCCGGCGGCGACGAGGAAGAGGAGGAGGAGGAGGAAGAGGAGGAGGAGGAGGAGGACGAGGAAGCGCTGCTGGCCGACGAGGAGGAGGCGGCGGCGGCCGCGGAGACGGCGGCGGCCCCCGGCGAGGCGGAGGCGGCCCCGTCCGGCCCCCCGGAGGAGGAGGAGGAAGAGGAGGAGGAGGAGGAAGAGGCTCCCGTGGAAACGGCGGCGGCGGCGGAGCCGGTACCGGAGGAGGAGGAGCAGCCACCGGAGCAGCCGGAACCACCGGCCGAGGCCGCCACCGGCAGCGGCGTCAACGGCGCCGAGCGGCCGCCCGAGGAAGGGCCGAGCGGGGACGATGAAGCCGCCGCCGCCGAGGCCAAGGAGGAGGAGGAGGAGGAAGGCCCGCAGGCCGGTGAGGAGCCTCCGCCATCCTGGCCCTTTTCCGCCGTTTTCCGCTCCCCTTTGCATTCCCGGTCCCACACACGGAGGGGGTCGCGCTCGGGGCCTCCCGGTACCATTTCCTTCCCAATTTTTTCCCCTATTTTCACCCTTTTGAGCCCCCCGCTGTCCCCTACACGTCCCCCCTGAGTGTCCTTAACACCCTGACATTCCCCTTTGCATCCTGGATCCCCCAAACTTCCACTTTTCCATCGCCACATGATTCCCAACAAGGCAGCTTTACCCCCATCCACGCCAGGGCACTGTTTCTTTTCCAGCTCTTTTCCCACCTCGGAGCTCATACGGATCCCCCCGTGACACAGGCTACTTTTGGGGGGAAAATCCCTTAAATCCTCAATGCCGTGCGATTTCCGAGATTTTGACGGCTTTCCTTTTCATCCCATTGCTTAAAACCATGAAAATAGACCGGTGTTGGCATGGAAAACACTTCCAGCTTCCAGAGTTGCAGCGAGTGAGAATGAAACGAGGAAACGGTTTGTGTTAACGGGATGCCGAGCGGAGAATTCCAAGGAAAAACTCCCAAATTTCCCTTGGAGAGCGGCAGCTGCTGCATGGGAGGGAAGGAATTACCTTTAAGCAGGGAAAACTCCGGAGTGAGGAACATTTACAGCAACAAAATTATTGGATTTCAGTCTGTTTTTCTCGTTAGGAAGCTGCAAGATGTCAAGCTGTAAATGCAAATCTGTGCCTCAAAAACGTGGCAAAATCCTTCTTTTTTAGGAATTTTTTATTTTTCACGATTTGGGGCTGAGAAAAGCGAAATTTCCTCTCAAAAAGAGAGCGGGTTTTGTTACGGCGGGTTTTTTTTTGTTGTAATTCCGGGGGTTTTGGTGTTTTTGTTTTCGGAAGCCACGTGCGGGCGCGATGCTTCGCGCCCGGCGGTTCCGCCGCTTGCTGGAATAGGAACTAACCCCCGGAATAACAATTCCCTGCTTCCGGGCTTTGGAAAACACGGAAACACAGAGGGGACATGTCCGATTCCAGCATTAGATGATGGTATTTTTTTTTATTTGTTGAATAATAGGGGGGAAAAAAGGGAATTTTGCGTTTTCCTGCTGGTTTGGAGCTTAGGAGAGAAGTTTGGGATCCTGCTATCCGGCCCCTCCGCTGTTATTATTTAATTAGTGGATGTTGAACCCAATTTGGGGGGAATCCGGATGTGAAATTCCCCTCTCCGAAGGGAGATCCGAGCGCGATCCCGGTCGGAGAGCGCGGCCGGAGCCCTCCGGGCGAACGGGATTGGGAATAGAGCGGATACCCCGGCTCCGATGGCTTCTGTAGCGCCAAATATCCGTCAGGCTGGGAATATCCATCAGGCTGGGAATATCTGTTAGTTTTGAATATCAGCTTTTGAGCATATATCAGTTTTTGAGTATTTATTAGTTTTTAAATACCAGTTTTTGAATATCTATTAGGTTTTGAGTATCAATTATTGGATATCAGTTTTTGAGTATCTATTGCTTTGTGAGTAACTATCTGTTTTTAAATACCAGTTTTTGAATATTTATTAGTTTTTGAGTATGACTTTTGGATATCAGTTTTTGGATATCTATTAGTTTTTGAATCTCTATCAGCTTTAAATATCAATTTTTGGGTATCAGGTTTTGAATATCAGTTTTTGAGTATCTGTTGGTTTGTGAGAAACTGCCAGTTATTTAAATACGAGTTTTTGAGTATCTATTAGTGTTTGAATATCTATTAGTGCTTGAATATTTATCATTTTGGATATCAATTTTAGAATGTTTGTCAGTTTTGGATGCCAATTTTTGAACGTTTATTAGGTTTTGAACATCTCTTAGTTTTTAAGTATCAGTTTTTGAATATCAGGTTTTAAATATCAGATTTTAAATATGAGATTTTTAAATGTCAGTTTTTGATTATCTATCAGGTTTTGAGTATCAATTTTTGAACCTCTAAGTAGTTTTTAAATATCAATTCTTGAATATCTATCAGTTTTTCAATACCAGTTCTTGAATGTCTATTAGTTTGAGTGTCATTTTTTGAATATCTATTAGTTTTTGAGCATCTGTTAGTTTTTAAATATCATTTTTTGAATATCAATTTTTGAATATTTGTTAGGTTTAGAATATGAGTTTTTAAATGTCTTATCAGCTTTTGAATATGAGTTTATGAGTATATATTAGTTTTTGAGTATCAGGTTTTGAATATCTATTAGTTTTTGGGTACCAATTTTTGAGTATCTACCAGTTGTTGAGTATCTATGAGCTTTTAAATATCAGTTTTTGAATATCTATCAGCTTTTGAATATGAGTTTTTGAGTATCTATTAGTTTTGGGATACCAGTTTTTGAATATCTATTAGTTTTGGGGTACCAAACTTTGAGTATCTACCAGTTTTTGAGTATCTTATCAGGTTTTAAATACCAGTTTTTGGGTATCTATCAGTTTTGGGGTACCAGTTTTTGAGTATCTACCAGTTTTTGAGCATCTCCCCGTTTTTGGGCATCTCCCCATTCCCAGTGTGTGGAATTTTACTTCTCAAACGTGACGTTTCCTCCCGCTCATCCCAAACCCCCGTGAGCAGGAAGGAGACGGAGCCGAAACTCCGGAGCATCCGAGCTCCGGCAGCGCCGAAAGCCCATTCCCAAAGCGGAAAAACGCCTTTTCACGGACACCGCGAGGCCTCGGGATCGGCCGAGATGGACACGGCTGCTTTGAGGTGAGTTCTGGGGCTTTTTGGCCGCTAAAAGGGGTGTTTTCCGTCCCTTTTTCCCAGCGGATGAGGACGACAAGTCGAAAGCGGCCGGCTCCGACGCGGAGCGGAGGGGGCTCAAGCGGCAGCGCGACGAGAAGGACGAGCACGGCCGCGCGTACTACGAATTCCGGGAGGAAGCCTACAACAGCCGGTGAGCGGGACACAAATCCCCGGATTTCCCTCTCCCTTTTCCCTTGGGAAGCCCGGATTCGGTTGGACAAGCGGCTCCTTGTTTAAACAACCCTCAGGAATACGGGGCCGGAACAGACGGTTTTGTCACTCGGAGGCGACGGGGGTTTTTTTACAGTCTGCTGCCGACTGTTGCCTCTGTCTCACGTTGTTCCCCCTTCACAGGTCCAAGTCTCCCCCTCCACCGGAAGAGGAACCGAGAGAAGACGATGACGAAACAGTCGTCATCCTGGATACCTGTACGTGATGGTGACCCCAATTTACTCCTGTTGAGTGCGGGTGACACTTGGGTGTCACCCGGAGGAAGCGGTTGTCCCCATGGCCGAGTGTGCGTGGGGCTGTCGGTGCCACAAGGCGCCGGAGGACCGAGTTTGTGTGAAACCGCCCCGTGTTACATCGGCAGGGTGTGCGGGGACAACCGGAGACACATTGTAGGGTGGGTGGGCAACAACAGGACAGCGTCGCGTGGTCCTCGGAGCCAGCCAGTAACGGAACCGTTGACAAATTGGAAAAACGGGACCAAAAAATGAGTGTTTTGGGGTTGGATGACGGGGATTTAGCCGAAACCGACCTCCTCTTCCGCAGATACTTCCGACCTCCACTTCAAAGCCAGCAAGGATCGCTACGGAGGACAGCCGCTCTTCTTTGAGAAATTCCCGAATCTTTGGTCCGGAGCGAGGAGCACCCACGGAGTCACCAAGGGGAAAATCTGCTTCGAGGCCAAGGTGGGATGAGCTCCGGAGCGGGGTTGAAGTTCGCTTGTATCCCGGCGCCTGTTGCGGTCGTGGGGCTGTTAGGGTGTTGGGAGCCACCACAGGCTGGGAAAGGGAAAACACTTGGGATTGGCAGCGTGGAGATGGGGAAAGAAGGGGAAAACAGGCCGATTTCCGGCTGATTCCGAAGGAACAGGCTTAGAAAGCGCTGTTAACATCCGATAGAAACAGTCGGGCTGTAGCAACAACGCGACCGGCCGCCTCCTCTCCGCAGGTGACGCAGTATCTCCCTGTGAAGGAGGGCAGCACCGAGGTCCCGCTTTTCCGCGTCGGCTGGTCCGTGGATTTCTCCCGCTCGCAGCTGGGTAAGGGGGCTCGGAGCCGGGATGTCGCTCGGAGCGCGCGGGAAGCCCCGTCCATCCCCTCTTCCCTATCCCAGGGGAGGACGAGTTTTCCTACGGCTACGACGGCCGAGGGCTCAAGGTGGAAAACGGCCACTTCGAGGGATTCGGGGAGCCCTTCGGGGAGAGCGACGTGATCGGATGCTTTGCGGTAAGTGCCATAGCGGAAAACCGGGCTGGGAAGCGGGAAAAGCACGGAAATGTAACCCCAAAACAGCTGGCTGCTTTGCTGGAAAACTGGGCCGGGAAGCGGGAAAAACAGGGAAAATGAACCCCAAAAGAGCTGGCTGCTTTGCTGGAAAACCGGGCCGGGAAGGCAGGAAAAGGAGGGAAAATGAACCCTGAAAGAGCTGGCTGCTTTGCTGGAAAACCGGGCCGGGAAGCGGGAAAAGGAGGGAAAATGAACCCCGAAAGAGCTGGCTGCTTTGCTGGAAAACCGGGCCAGGAAGTGGGAAAAGGAGAGAAAATGAACCCCAAAACAGCTGGCTGCTTTGCCGGAATAACGGGCTGGGAAGTGGGAAAAGGAGGGAAAATGAACTCCAAAACAGCTGGCTGCTTTGCCGGAATAACAGGCTGGGAAGCGGGGAAAAGGAGGGAAACTGAACCCCAAAACAGCTGGCTGCTTTGCTGGAAAAATGGGCCGGGAAGCAGGAAAAGGAGGGAAAATGAACCCCAAAAGAGCTGGCTGCTCTGCTGGAAAACCGGGCTGGGAAGCGGGAAAAGGAGGGAATAAAGCGGGAAAATTAACCCTAAAACAGCTGGTTGCTTGGCTGTAAGTGCCGTAGCGGAAAACCGGGCTGGGAAGCAGGAAAAGGAGGGAAAATGAACCCCAAAAGAGCTGGCTGCTCTGCTGGAAAACCGGGCTGGGAAGCGGGAAAAGGAGGGAATAAAGCGGGAAAATTAACCCTAAAACAGCTGGTTGCTTGGCTGTAAGTGCCGTAGCGGAAAACCGGGCTGGGAAGCAGGAAAAGGAGGGAAAATGAACCCCAAAAGAGCTGGCTGCTTGGCTGTAAGTGCCGTAGCGGAAAACTGGGCTGGGAAGTGGGAAAAGGAGGGAAAATGAACCCCAAAAGAGCTGGCTGCTTGGCTGTAAGTGCCGTAGCGGAAAACTGGGCTGGGAAGTGGGAAAAGCAGGGAAAATTAACCCCAAAACAGCTGGGAGAAAGGAAAAATGATGCGGAGAAAGCCCTGGAGGAGACCGCAGGGTCCCTCTGGCTGCAAAACCCCCATTTTTCCTGCAAATGCCTTTTTTTCTTGCCATAATCCCAGAATTTCGAGCCCGCCGAGGAAGTGGAGCTGTCGTTTTCCAAGAACGGCGCCGACGTGGGGGTGGCGTTCCGCGTTCCCAAGGAGGCCCTGGCGTGCCGGGCGCTCCTGCCCCACGTCCTGTGCAAAAACTGCGTCGTGGAGCTCAACTTCGGCCAGATGGAGCAGCCGCTGTTCCCGGTGCCGGAGGAATTCGTGTTCATCCACGCCGTTCCCGCGGAAGACCGCGTGCGCACGCCGCTTCCGCCCAAAACCACGGAGGAGTGCGAGGTAGGAGGCTTCATCCCAGTGTTTCCGCCTGTAGCCGGCCGCCTGTTGTCCTCCTGTCAACATTCCGGCTGTGCTTTTTTCCCATCCCGAGGTGCTGCTGATGGTCGGGCTGCCGGGATCCGGGAAGACCCAGTGGGCGCGGAAGCACGCCGAGGACAACCGGGAGAAGCGCTACAACATTTTGGGAACGGAGACTGTTCTCCATCAAATGAGGGTAGGTGCCCACCACACCGGGAACAACCGTCGGAGAAAGACCCCAAAAAAAGGGATCCGCTCACAAGTGCGACTGTTGCACCGCTCGGAGAGCAAAAGGGGGGAATTTTCCCTCTTTCTGAGCTTTTTTGGGAACCCCAGGCCGCAGATTTTGCCTGGAAAAGGAGGCAAAACCGCAGGGGTGTCGGGGTGACCAAAACCTGCTTTTTCTCCCCCGTTTCCCTCTGCTTTTCCCGCTGGAAGACGACAGGCCCCGACGTGGAGGAACTGGATGCCAAGAGCAGAGACCTGTTAATCCAGCAAGCTGCTCAGTGCCTTAGCAAGCTGGTTCAGATCGCTCCCAGAGCCAAAAGAAACTTCATCCTGGACCAGGTATCCGCAACCAGAGATTTTTTTGGGATGCGGGATACCCCTCGCATCCCGAAAACCCCATTTTTCCCCCCTAAAACCCCCTTTTTCCCTCTTTTTCCCCCAGTGCAACGTGTACAACTCCGGGCAGCGCCGGAAGCTGCTTGCCTTCAAGGGCTTCTCCCGCAAGGTGGTCGTCATCGTTCCCAACGAGGAAGACTGGAAAAAGAGGCTGGAATTGCGGAAAGAAGCCGAAGGGGAGGACGTCCCGGAGTCGGTGATGCTGGAAATGAGAGGTGGGGCTGGAAACCACCCCCATCCTGGGGGTTTGTACCACCGGTTGTGCGTGGGGGAACACCGGGAAGCGCCTGTTGCTTGACGGATTTTTCCCGTCGTTTTCTCCGTAGCGAATTATTCCCTGCCGGAAAAGAACGATTATTTGGATGAAGTCATTTATGGGGAGCTCAGCAAGGAGGAGGCCCAGCCCCTGGTCACCAAATACAAGGAGGAGGCCAGAAAACTGCTTCCCCCTTCGGAGAAACGGGCGAACCGTCGCAATAACCGCAACAAGCGGAACCGCCAGAACCGCAACCGCGGCCAGGGCTACGGTGAGGCTCCGCGGGCGCCGCTTTGGGGCCAATCCGGCCGTTTTCGGCACAGAATCCATGCGGATCGCTCATCCCGTTTTCCCTTGCAGTTGGGGGGCAGCGCCGAGGTTACGACAACCGGGTCTACGGGCAGCAGCAGTACTGGGGCCAGCCTGGAAACCGCGGGGTGAGTGCACAGCCCTGCCTTCGAACTCCTTTTTCACACCTTTTTACACCTTTGTACACCTTTTTTACACTTTTTAACACTTTTTTACGCTTAACTCTTTTGTGCTTTTTTTACACCTTTTTTACACCTTTTTTCATTCATTTTACACGCGCTTTTTCCCCCTTTACACGCGCTTTTTTTTCCCCCTTTTTGTGCTCCTTCAACAGCTTTTCGCGCTCCTTTTTGCACCTTTTTACACCTTTTGCCCCTTTTTTGCCCCGTTGTGCCCCTTTTTTTGCCCCGTCGCGCTCCTTTTTGACGCCTTTTTTGCCCCGTCGCGCTCCTTTTTGACGCCTTTTTTGGGCTCCTTTTCGCGCTCCTTTTTGACGCCTTTACTCACTTTTTTACACCTTTTTACGCTTTTTCCACCCGGATCCCTCCCACCAAGCAGCAAGCCAGTTGCAGGGGGTGGATTTGGGTCCGGGAACCCCCCAGAAATGGGGAAAATGGGGAAAATCGGGAACGCAGCGTGCCTGTCCCCGCAGGGCTACCGCAACTTCTACGACCGCTACCGAGGGGACTACGACCGCTTCTACGGGCGCGACTACGAGTACAACAGATACCGGGACTACTACCGGCAGTACAACCGCGAGGTACAGCCCGCGGGCGCAACAGCCCCCCCCGTTTCTGCCCCCCCCCCCCCCGTTTCTGCCCCCCCCCCCCCCCGTTTCTGCCCCCCCCCCCCGTTTCTGCCCCCCCCCCGTTTCTGCCCCCCCCCCGTTTCTGCCCCCCCCCCGTTTCTGCCCCCCCCCCGTTTCTGCCCCCCCCCCCGTTTCTGCCCCCCCCCCCCGTTTCTGCCCCCCCCCCCGTTTCTGCCCCCCCCCCCCGTTTCTGCCCCCCCCCCCGTTTCTGCCCCCCCCCCCGTTTCTGCCCCCCCCCCCGTTTCTGCCCCCCCCCCCCGTTTCTGCCCCCCCCCCGTTTCTGCCCCCCCCCCGTTTCTGCCCCCCCCCCCCGTTTCTGCCCCCCCCCCGTTTCTGCCCCCCCCCCGTTTCTGCCCCCCCCCCCCCGTTTTGGGGGCCCCCCCTTGTGGCTGCCCCCCCCGTGTCCCCCCGCCCCTTTCATGCCCCCCCCTCGCACCCCCCCTCCCCGTGCCCCCCCCCCTTTTTTGCCCCTCCTTCCCCCGTCACCTCCCCCCTTTCCTGGGCCTTTTCCCCCCATTTCCACCCCCTTTCCTGGGCCTGATTCCCGGCCACGCTTTTCCGCATGCCACCAGCCCAGACGGGAACGCCAGGGCGGCATTCCAGCCTTCGGGACACCGCGGAGCCGCACGGCACCCTTCCGCTTCCCCCCCACACATCGCTCCCTATTTTCCCTTTTCCTCCTTTTTTTTCCCCAGTGGCAGAACTACTACCAGGACAGAGACCGATACTACAGGAACTACTACGGATACCAGGGATACCGGTGAAATCCCAACCGGCCGCATCCCGGGGAAGCCGCCGCCGCTTCCCAAAACACAACCAATGGAAAACAGGGCTGTCGGGGAGGGGTGGGGGGGGGCGGGAGGGAGGGAAAAGAGCCGGGAAAGGGGTGGGAAAGAGGGGGGAAAGAGGGAGGGAGCGGGAGGAGGAAAAACAAAAAGACGACAAAAAAAAGAAGAAAAACTGTAAATTTTTTTTAAAGTTTGTTGAAAAGAAGAATATTGTCTTATTCTATAAAACATTTCAAACCTAGATAGAGATTTGTAATGGGAATGTTTGCGGAAGAGAGATTGAGAGGGGGAACGCGGCGCTCCGGGTGACAACACCGTGACAACAGGCGGCCGGGGCCGCGCTCCGGGCCGGGAATGCCGGAGTCGGGCGGCATCCCGGCGGATAACGCGTAATCCTCCGCTTGCAGCATCCGATTCCCTTCCAGGTTGATCCGTGGCCGATCCGGCTTTGGGGGGGGGGGCGTGTGCATGTGTTTCGCTTGGAATTTTTTGCGGGAATCGCGATGGCGCGGAGGGGATTCCGAAGGGAAGCGGGCC
>NW_028290052.1:0-85659 GCF_059628265.1 Tinamus guttatus
TGCGCATGTTTTGTGGTAGGAGTGAGAAACAGTTTCGTTGGTGTTTTCTGCGAAACGCTTTAGCAGCCCGTTGGTGCTAGTATGGAGTCAGGGGATGGATGAAGCGGAGAGCCCCGTTTGGAGTGAGGCTGCAAAGGGCATGCCAAGGAAGTGTTCTGCTGTGCCAAGACTCGTGCTGCGCACGCTTTGTGGTTGGAGTGAGAAACAGGTTCGTTGGTGTTTTCTGCGAAATGCTTTAGCAGGCCGTTGGTGCTAGTATGGAGTCAGGGGATGGATGAAGCGGAGAGCCCGTTGGAGTGAGGCTGCAAAGGGCATGCCAAGGGAAGTGTTCTGCTGTGCCAAGACTCGTGCTGCGCACGCTTTGTGGTTGGATGTGAGAAACAGGTTCCTTGGTGTTTTCTGCGAAACGCTTTAGCAGCCCGTTGGTGCTAGTATGGAGTCAGGGGATGGATGAAGCGGAGAGCCCCGTTTGGAGTGAGGCTGCAAAGGGCATGCCAAAGGAAGTGTTTTGCTGTGCCAAGACTCGTGCTGCGCACGCTTTGTGGTTGGAGTGAGAAACAGGTTCCTTGGTGTTTCTGCGAAACGCTTTAGCAGCCGTTGGTGCTAGTATGGAGTCAGGGGATGGATGAAGCGGAGAGCCCCTTTTGGAGTGAGGCTGCAAAGGGCATGCCAAAGGAAGTGTTTTGCTGTGCCAAGACTCGTGCTGCGCACGCTTGTGCTTGGAGTGAGAAACAGGTTCCTTGGTGTTTTCTGCGAAACGCTTTAGCAGCCCGTTGGTGCTAGTATGGAGTCAGGGGATGGATGAAGCGGAGAGCCCCGTTTGGAGTGAGGCTGCAAAGGGCATGCCAAAGGAAGTGTTCTGCTGTGCCAAGACTCGTGCTGCGCACGCTTTGTGCTTGGAGTGAGAAACAGGTTCCTTGGTGTTTTCTGCGAAACGCTTTAGCAGCCCGTTGGTGCTAGTATGGAGTCAGGGATGGATGAAGCGGAGAGCCCCGTTTGAGTGAGGCTGCAAAGGGCATGCCAAAGGAAGTGTTTTGCTGTGCCAAGACTCGTGCTGCGCACGCTTGTGGTTGGAGTGAGAAACAGGTTCCTTGGTGTTTTCTGCGAAACGCTTTAGCAGCCGTTGGTGCTAGTATGGAGTCAGGGGATGGATGAAGCGGGGAGCCCCTTTTGGAGTGAGGCTGCAAAGGGCATGCCAAGGAAGTGTTTTGCTGTGCCAAGACTCGTGCTGCGCACGCTTTGTGCTTGGAGTGAGAAACAGCTTCCTGGTGTTTTCTGCGAAACGCTTTAGCAGGCCGTTGGTGCTAGTATGGAGTCAGGGGATGGATGAAGCGGAGAGCCCCGTTTGGAGCGAGGCTGCAAAGGGCATGCCAAAGGAAGTGTTTTGCTGTGCCAAGACTCGTGCTGCGCATGCTTTGTGCTTGGAGTGAGAAACAGCTTCCTTGGTGTTTTCTGCGAAACGCTTTAGCAGCCCGTTGGTGCTAGTATGGAGTCAGGGATGGATGAAGCGGAGAGCCCCGTTTGGAGTGAGGCTGCAAAGGGCATGCCAAAGGAAGTGTTTTGCTGTGCCAAGACTCGTGCTGCGCACGCTTTGTGGTTGGAGTGAGAAACAGGTTCCTTGGTGTTTTCTGCGAAACGCTTTAGCAGCCCGTTGGTGCTAGTATGGAGTCAGGGGATGGATGAAGCGGAGAGCCCTTTTGGAGTGAGGCTGCAAAGGGCATGCCAAAGGAAGTGTTTTGCTGTGCCAAGACTCGTGCTGCGCACGCTTTGTGATTGGAGTGAGAAACAGGTTCCTTGGTGTTTTCTGCGAAACGCTTTAGCAGCCCGTTGGTGCTAGTATGGAGTCAGGGGATGGATGAAGCGGAGAGCCCGTTTGGAGTGAGGCTGCAAAGGGCATGCCAAAGGAAGTGTTTTGCTGTGCCAAGACTCGTGCTGCGCACGCTTTGTGCTTGGAGTGAGAAACAGGTTCCTTGGTGTTTTCTGCGAAACGCTTTAGCAGGCCGTTGGTGCTAGTATGGAGTCAGGGGATGGATGAGCGGAGAGCCCCGTTTGGAGTGAGGCTGCAAAGGGCATGCCAAAGGAAGTGTTTTGATGTGCCAAGACTCGTGCTGCGCACGCTTTGTGCTTGGAGTGAGAAACAGGTTCTTGGTGTTTTCTGCGAAACGCTTTAGCAGCCCGTGGTGCTAGTATGGAGTCAGGGGATGGATGAAGCGGAGAGCCCCGTTTGGAGTGAGGCTGCAAAGGGCATGCCAAAGGAAGTGTTTTGCTGTGCCAAGACTCGTGCTGCGCACGCTTTGTGCTTGGAGTGAGAAACAGGTTCCTTGGTGTTTTCTGCGAAACGCTTTAGCAGCCCGTTGGTGCTAGTATGGAGTCAGGGGATGGATGAAGCGGAGAGCCCCGTTTGGAGTGAGGCTGCAAAGGGCATGCAAAGGAAGTGTTTTGCTGTGCCAAGACTCGTGCTGCGCACGCTTTGTGTTGGAGTGAGAAACAGGTTCCTTGGTGTTTTCTGCGAAACGCTTTAGCAGGCCGTTGGTGCTAGTATGAGTCAGGGGATGGATGAAGCGGAGAGCCCCTTTGGAGTGAGGCTGCAAAGGGCATGCCAAAGGAAGTGTTTTGCTGTGCCAAGACTCGTGCTGCGCACGCTTTGTGGTTGGAGTGAGAAACAGGTTCCTTGGTGTTTTCTGCGAAACGCTTGAGCAGCCCGTTGGTGCTAGTATGGAGTCAGGGGATGGATGAAGCGGAGAGCCCCTTTTGGAGTGAGGCTGCAAAGGGCATGCCAAGAGAAGTGTTTTGCTGTGCCAAGACTCGTGCTGCGCACGCTTTGTGGTTGGAGTGAGAAACAGGTTCCTTGGTGTTTTCTGCGAAACGCTTGAGCAGCCGTTGGTGCTAGTATGGAGTCAGGGGATGGATGAAGCGGAGAGCCCCGTTTGGAGTGAGGCTGCAAAGGGCATGCCAAAGGAAGTGTTTTGCTGTGCCAAGACTCGTGCTGCGCACGCTTTGTGCTTGGAGTGAGAAACAGGTTCCTTGGTGTTTCTGCGAAACGCTTGAGCAGCCCGTTGGTGCTAGTATGGAGTCAGGGGATGGATGAGCGGAGAGTCCCGTTTGGAGTGAGGCTGCAAAGGCATGCCAAAGGAAGTGTTTTGCTGTGCCAAGACTCGTGCTGCGCACGCTTTGTGCTTGGAGTGAGAAACAGGTTCCTTGGTGTTTTCTGCGAAACGCTTTAGCAGCCCGTTGGTGCTAGTATGGAGTCAGGGGATGGATGAAGCGGAGAGCCCCGTTTGGAGTGAGGCTGCAAAGGGCATGCCAAAGGAAGTGTTTTGCTGTGCCAAGACTCGTGCTGTGCACGCTTTGTGCTTGGAGTGAGAAACAGGTTCCTTGGTGTTTTCTGCGAAACGCTTGAGAGCCCGTTGGTGCTAGTATGGAGTCAGGGATGGATGAAGCGGAGAGCCCCGTTTGGAGTGAGGCTGCAAAGGGCATGCCAAAGGAAGTGCAGGTTCCTTGGTGTTTTCTGCGAAACGCTTTAGCAGCCCGTTGGTGCTAGTATGGAGTCAGGGGATGGATGAAGCGGAGAGCCCCGTTTGGAGTGAGGCTGCAAAGGGCATGCCAAAGGAAGTGTTTTGCTGTGCCAAGACTCGTGCTGCGCACGCTTTGTGCTTGGAGTGAGAAACAGCTTCCTTGGTGTTTTCTGCGAAACGCTTTAGCAGCCCGTTGGTGCTAGTATGGAGTCAGGGGATGGATGAAGCGGAGAGCCCCGTTTGGAGTGAGGCTGCAAAGGGCATGCCAAAGGAAGTGTTTTGATGTGCCAAGACTCGTGCTGCGCACGCTTTGTGCTTGGAGTGAGAAACAGGTTCCTTGGTGTTTTCTGCGAAATGCTTTAGCAGCCCGTTGGTGCTAGTATGGAGTCAGGGGATGGATGAAGCGGAGAGCCCCGTTTGGAGTGAGGCTGCAAAGGGCATGCCAAAGGAAGTGTTTTGCTGTGCCAAGACTCGTGCTGCGCACGCTTTGTGGTTGGAGTGAGAAACAGGTTCCTTGGTGTTTTCTGCGAAACGCTTTAGCAGCCCGTTGGTGCTAGTATGGAGTCAGGGGATGGATGAAGCGGAGAGCCCCTTTTGGAGTGAGGCTGCAAAGGGCATGCCAAAGGAAGTGTTTTGCTGTGCCAAGACTCGTGCTGCGCACGCTTTGTGGTTGGAGTGAGAAACAGGTTCCTTGGTGTTTTCTGCGAAACGCTTGAGCAGCCCGTTGGTGCTAGTATGGAGTCAGGGGATGGATGAAGCGGAGAGTCCCGTTTGGAGTGAGGCTGCAAAGGGCATGCCAAAGGAAGTGTTTTGCTGTGCCAAGACTCGTGCTGCGCACGCTTTGTGGTTGGAGTGAGAAACAGGTTCCTTGGTGTTTTCTGCGAAACGCTTTAGCAGCCCGTTGGTGCTAGTATGGAGTCAGGGGATGGATGAAGCGGAGAGCCCCGTTTGGAGTGAGGCTGCAAAGGGCATGCCAAAGGAAGTGTTTTGCTGTGCCAAGACTCGTGCTGCGCACGCTTTGTGCTTGGAGTGAGAAACAGGTTCCTTGGTGTTTTCTGCGAAACGCTTTAGCAGCCCGTTGGTGCTAGTATGGAGTCAGGGGATGGATGAAGCGGAGAGCCCCGTTTGGAGTGAGGCTGCAAAGGGCATGCCAAAGGAAGTGTTTTGCTGTGCCAAGACTCGTGCTGCGCACGCTTTGTGCTTGGAGTGAGAAACAGGTTCCTTGGTGTTTTCTGCGAAACGCTTGAGCAGCCCGTTGGTGCTAGTATGGAGTCAGGGGATGGATGAAGCGGAGAGCCCCGTTTGGAGTGAGGCTGCAAAGGGCATGCCAAAGGAAGTGTTTTGCTGTGCCAAGACTCGTGCTGCGCACGCTTTGTGCTTGGAGTGAGAAACAGGTTCCTTGGTGTTTTCTGCGAAACGCTTGAGCAGCCCGTTGGTGCTAGTATGGAGTCAGGGGATGGATGAAGCGGAGAGCCCCGTTTGGAGTGAGGCTGCAAAGGGCATGCCAAAGGAAGTGTTTTGCTGTGCCAAGACTCGTGCTGCGCACGCTTTGTGCTTGGAGTGAGAAACAGCTTCCTTGGTGTTTTCTGCGAAACGCTTTAGCAGCCCGTTGGTGCTAGTATGGAGTCAGGGGATGGATGAAGCGGAGAGCCCCGTTTGGAGTGAGGCTGCAAAGGGCATGCCAAAGGAAGTGTTTTGCTGTGCCAAGACTCGTGCTGCGCACGCTTTGTGCTTGGAGTGAGAAACAGGTTCCTTGGTGTTTTCTGCGAAACGCTTGAGCAGCCCGTTGGTGCTAGTATGGAGTCAGGGGATGGATGAAGCGGAGAGCCCCGTTTGGAGTGAGGCTGCAAAGGGCATGCCAAAGGAAGTGTTTTGCTGTGCCAAGACTCGTGCTGCGCACGCTTTGTGCTTGGAGTGAGAAACAGGTTCCTTGGTGTTTTCTGCGAAACGCTTTAGCAGCCCGTTGGTGCTAGTATGGAGTCAGGGGATGGATGAAGCGGAGAGCCCCGTTTGGAGTGAGGCTGCAAAGGGCATGCCAAAGGAAGTGTTTTGCTGTGCCAAGACTCGTGCTGCGCACGCTTTGTGCTTGGAGTGAGAAACAGGTTCCTTGGTGTTTTCTGCGAAACGCTTTAGCAGCCCGTTGGTGCTAGTATGGAGTCAGGGGATGGATGAAGCAGAGAGCCCCGTTTGGAGTGAGGCTGCAAAGGGCATGCCAAAGGAAGTGTTTTGCTGTGCCAAGACTCGTGCTGCGCACGCTTTGTGCTTGGAGTGAGAAACAGGTTCCTTGGTGTTTTCTGCGAAACGCTTGAGCAGCCCGTTGGTGCTAGTATGGAGTCAGGGGATGGATGAAGCGGAGAGCCCCGTTTGGAGTGAGGCTGCAAAGGGCATGCCAAAGGAAGTGTTTTGCTGTGCCAAGACTCGTGCTGCGCACGCTTTGTGCTTGGAGTGAGAAACAGGTTCCTTGGTGTTTTCTGCGAAACGCTTGAGCAGCCCGTTGGTGCTAGTATGGAGTCAGGGGATGGATGAAGCGGAGAGCCCCGTTTGGAGTGAGGCTGCAAAGGGCATGCCAAAGGAAGTGTTTTGCTGTGCCAAGACTCGTGCTGCGCACGCTTTGTGCTTGGAGTGAGAAACAGGTTCCTTGGTGTTTTCTGCGAAACGCTTTAGCAGCCCGTTGGTGCTAGTATGGAGTCAGGGGATGGATGAAGCGGAGAGCCCCGTTTGGAGTGAGGCTGCAAAGGGCATGCCAAAGGAAGTGTTTTGCTGTGCCAAGACTCGTGCTGCGCACGCTTTGTGCTTGGAGTGAGAAACAGGTTCCTTGGTGTTTTCTGCGAAACGCTTTAGCAGCCCGTTGGTGCTAGTATGGAGTCAGGGGATGGATGAAGCGGAGAGCCCCGTTTGGAGTGAGGCTGCAAAGGGCATGCCAAAGGAAGTGTTTTGCTGTGCCAAGACTCGTGCTGTGCACGCTTTGTGCTTGGAGTGAGAAACAGGTTCCTTGGTGTTTTCTGCGAAACGCTTTAGCAGCCCGTTGGTGCTAGTATGGAGTCAGGGGATGGATGAAGCGGAGAGCCCCGTTTGGAGTGAGGCTGCAAAGGGCATGCCAAAGGAAGTGTTTTGCTGTGCCAAGACTCGTGCTGCGCACGCTTTGTGCTTGGAGTGAGAAACAGGTTCCTTGGTGTTTTCTGCGAAACGCTTTAGCAGCCCGTTGGTGCTAGTATGGAGTCAGGGGATGGATGAAGCGGAGAGCCCCGTTTGGAGTGAGGCTGCAAAGGGCATGCCAAAGGAAGTGTTTTGCTGTGCCAAGACTCGTGCTGCGCACGCTTTGTGCTTGGAGTGAGAAACAGGTTCCTTGGTGTTTTCTGCGAAACGCTTTAGCAGCCCGTTGGTGCTAGTATGGAGTCAGGGGATGGATGAAGCGGAGAGCCCCGTTTGGAGTGAGGCTGCAAAGGGCATGCCAAAGGAAGTGTTTTGCTGTGCCAAGACTCGTGCTGCGCACGCTTTGTGCTTGGAGTGAGAAACAGGTTCCTTGGTGTTTTCTGCGAAACGCTTTAGCAGCCCGTTGGTGCTAGTATGGAGTCAGGGGATGGATGAAGCGGAGAGCCCCGTTTGGAGTGAGGCTGCAAAGGGCATGCCAAAGGAAGTGTTTTGCTGTGCCAAGACTCGTGCTGCGCACGCTTTGTGCTTGGAGTGAGAAACAGGTTCCTTGGTGTTTTCTGCGAAACGCTTGAGCAGCCCGTTGGTGCTAGTATGGAGTCAGGGGATGGATGAAGCGGAGAGCCCCGTTTGGAGTGAGGCTGCAAAGGGCATGCCAAAGGAAGTGTTTTGCTGTGCCAAGACTCGTGCTGCGCACGCTTTGTGGTTGGAGTGAGAAACAGGTTCCTTGGTGTTTTCTGCGAAACGCTTTAGCAGCCCGTTGGTGCTAGTATGGAGTCAGGGGATGGATGAAGCGGAGAGCCCCATTTGGAGTGAGGCTGCAAAGGGCATGCCAAGGGAAGCGTTCTGCTGTGCCAAGACTCGTGCTGCGCACGCTTTGTGGTTGGAGTGAGAAACAGGTTCCTTGGTGTTTTCTGCGAAACGCTTTAGCAGCCCGTTGGTGCTAGTATGGAGTCAGGGGATGGATGAAGCGGAGAGCCCCGTTTGGAGTGAGGCTGCAAAGGGCATGCCAAAGGAAGTGTTTTGCTGTGCCAAGACTCGTGCTGCGCACGCTTTGTGCTTGGAGTGAGAAACAGGTTCCTTGGTGTTTTCTGCGAAATGCTTTAGCACGAAGTTGGTGCTAGTATGGAGTCAGGGGATGGATGAAGTGGAGAGCCCCTTTTGGAGTGAGGCTGCAAAGGGCATGCCAAAGGAAGTGTTTTGCTGTGCCAAGACTCGTGCTGCGCACGCTTTGTGGTTGGAGTGAGAAACAGCTTCCTTGGTGTTTTCTGCGAAACGCTTTAGCAGCCCGTTGGTGCTAGTATGGAGTCAGGGGATGGATGAAGCGGAGAGCCCCGTTTGGAGTGAGGCTGCAAAGGGCATGCCAAAGGAAGTGTTTTGCTGTGCCAAGACTCGTGCTGCCCACGCTTTGTGGTTGGAGTGAGAAACAGGTTCCTTGGTGTTTTCTGCGAAACGCTTTAGCAGCCCGTTGGTGCTAGTATGGAGTCAGGGGATGGATGAAGCGGAGAGCCCCGT
This sequence comes from Tinamus guttatus, assembly GCF_059628265.1. Taxonomy (NCBI): domain Eukaryota; kingdom Metazoa; phylum Chordata; class Aves; order Tinamiformes; family Tinamidae; genus Tinamus; species Tinamus guttatus. The sequence goes on from NW_028290052.1 coordinate 8,181, forward strand.
TTGGAGTGAGGCTGCAAAGGGCATGCCAAAGGAAGTGTTCTGCTGTGCCAAGGCTCGTGCTGCGCACGCTTTGTGCTTGGAGTGAGAAACAGGTTCCTTGGTGTTTTCTGCGAAACGCTTTAGCAGCCCGTTGGTGCTAGTATGGAGTCAGGGGATGGATGAAGCGGAGAGCCCCTTTTGGAGTGAGGCTGCAAAGGGCATGCCAAAGGAAGTGTTTTGCTGTGCCAAGACTCGTGCTGCGCACGCTTTGTGCTTGGAGTGAGAAACAGGTTCCTTGGTGTTTTCTGCGAAACGCTTTAGCAGCCCGTTGGTGCTAGTATGGAGTCAGGGGATGGATGAAGCGGAGAGCCCCGTTTGGAGTGAGGCTGCAAAGGGCATGCCAAAGGAAGTGTTTTGCTGTGCCAAGACTCGTGCTGCGCACGCTTTGTGCTTGGAGTGAGAAACAGGTTCCTTGGTGTTTTCTGCGAAACGCTTTAGCAGCCCGTTGGTGCTAGTATGGAGTCAGGGGATGGATGAAGCGGAGAGCCCCGTTTGGAGTGAGGCTGCAAAGGGCATGCCAAGGGAAGTGTTTTGCTGTGCCAAGACTCGTGCTGCGCACGCTTTGTGGTTGGAGTGAGAAACAGGTTCCTTGGTGTTTTCTGCGAAACGCTTTAGCAGCCCGTTGGTGCTAGTATGGAGTCAGGGGATGGATGAATCGGAGAGCCCCGTTTGGAGTGAGGCTGCAAAGGGCATGCCAAAGGAAGTGTTCTGCTGTGCCAAGACTCGTGCTGCGCACGCTTTGTGCTTGGAGTGAGAAACAGGTTCCTTGGTGTTTTCTGCGAAATGCTTTAGCAGGAAGTTGGTGCTAGTATGGAGTCAGGGGATGGATGAAGCGGAGAGCCCCGTTTGGAGTGAGGCTGCAAAGGGCATGCCAAAGGAAGTGTTTTGCTGTGCCAAGACTCGTGCTGCGCACGCTTTGTGCTTGGAGTGAGAAACAGGTTCCTTGGTGTTTTCTGCGAAACGCTTTAGCAGCCCGTTGGTGCTAGTATGGAGTCAGGGGATGGATGAAGCGGGGAGCCCCGTTTGGAGTGAGGCTGCAAAGGGCATGCCAAGGGAAGTGTTTTGCTGTGCCAAGACTCGTGCTGCGCACGCTTTGTGCTTGGAGTGAGAAACAGGTTCCTTGGTGTTTTCTGTGAAACGCTTTAGCAGCCCGTTGGTGCTAGTATGGAGTCAGGGGATGGATGAAGCGGAGAGCCCCGTTTGGAGTGAGGCTGCAAAGGGCATGCCAAAGGAAGTGTTTTGCTGTGCCAAGACTCGTGCTGCGCACGCTTTGTGCTTGGAGTGAGAAACAGGTTCCTTGGTGTTTTCTGCGAAATGCTTTAGCAGCCCGTTGGTGCTAGTATGGAGTCAGGGGATGGATGAAGCGGAGAGCCCCGTTTGGAGTGAGGCTGCAAAGGGCATGCCAAAGGAAGTGTTTTGCTGTGCCAAGACTCGTGCTGCGCACGCTTTGTGCTTGGAGTGAGAAACAGGTTCCTTGGTGTTTTCTGCGAAACGCTTTAGCAGCCCGTTGGTGCTAGTATGGAGTCAGGGGATGGATGAAGCGGGGAGCCCCTTTTGGAGTGAGGCTGCAAAGGGCATGCCAAGGGAAGTGTTCTGCTGTGCCAAGACTGGTGCTGCGCACGCTTTGTGCTTGGAGTGAGAAATAGCTTCCTTGGTGTTTTCTGCGAAACACTTTAGCAGGCCGTTGGTGCTAGTATGGAGTCAGGGGATGGATGAAGCGGAGAGCCCCTTTTGGAGTGAGGCTGCAAAGGGCATGCCAAAGGAAGTGTTTTGCTGTGCCAAGACTCGTGCTGCGCACGCTTTGTGGTTGGAGTGAGAAACAGCTTCCTTGGTGTTTTCTGCGAAACGCTTTAGCAGCCCGTTGGTGCTAGTATGGAGTCAGGGGATGGATGAAGCGGAGAGCCCCGTTTGGAGTGAGGCTGCAAAGGGCATGCCAAGGGAAGTGTTTTGCTGTGCCAAGACTCGTGCTGCCCACGCTTTGTGGTTGGAGTGAGAAACAGGTTCCTTGGTGTTTTCTGCGAAACGCTTTAGCAGCCCGTTGGTGCTAGTATGGAGTCAGGGGATGGATGAAGCGGAGAGCCCCGTTTGGAGTGAGGCTGCAAAGGGCATGCCAAAGGAAGTGTTCTGCTGTGCCAAGGCTCGTGCTGCGCACGCTTTGTGGTTGGAGTGAGAAACAGGTTCCTTGGTGTTTTCTGCGAAACGCTTTAGCAGCCCGTTGGTGCTAGTATGGAGTCAGGGGATGGATGAAGCGGAGAGCCCCTTTTGGAGTGAGGCTGCAAAGGGCATGCCAAAGGAAGTGTTTTGCTGTGCCAAGACTCGTGCTGCGCACGCTTTGTGCTTGGAGTGAGAAACAGGTTCCTTGGTGTTTTCTGCGAAACGCTTTAGCAGCCCGTTGGTGCTAGTATGGAGTCAGGGGATGGATGAAGCGGAGAGCCCCGTTTGGAGTGAGGCTGCAAAGGGCATGCCAAAGGAAGTGTTTTGCTGTGCCAAGACTCGTGCTGCGCACGCTTTGTGCTTGGAGTGAGAAACAGCTTCCTTGGTGTTTTCTGCGAAACGCTTTAGCAGCCCGTTGGTGCTAGTATGGAGTCAGGGGATGGATGAAGCGGAGAGCCCCGTTTGGAGTGAGGCTGCAAAGGGCATGCCAAGGGAAGTGTTTTGCTGTGCCAAGACTCGTGCTGCGCACGCTTTGTGCTTGGAGTGAGAAACAGGTTCCTTGGTGTTTTCTGCGAAACGCTTTAGCAGCCCGTTGGTGCTAGTATGGAGTCAGGGGATGGATGAATCGGAGAGCCCCGTTTGGAGTGAGGCTGCAAAGGGCATGCCAAAGGAAGTGTTTTGCTGTGCCAAGACTCGTGCTGCGCACGCTTTGTGGTTGGAGTGAGAAACAGGTTCCTTGGTGTTTTCTGCGAAACGCTTTAGCAGCCCGTTGGTGCTAGTATGGAGTCAGGGGATGGATGAAGCGGAGAGCCCCGTTTGGAGTGAGGCTGCAAAGGGCATGCCAAAGGAAGTGTTTTGCTGTGCCAAGACTCGTGCTGCGCACGCTTTGTGCTTGGAGTGAGAAACAGGTTCCTTGGTGTTTTCTGCGAAATGCTTTAGCAGGCCATTGGTGCTAGTATGGAGTCAGGGGATGGATGAAGCGGAGAGCCCCGTTTGGAGTGAGGCTGCAAAGGGCATGCCAAAGGAAGTGTTTTGCTGTGCCAAGACTCGTGCTGCGCACGCTTTGTGCTTGGAGTGAGAAACAGGTTCCTTGGTGTTTTCTGCGAAACGCTTTAGCAGCCCGTTGGTGCTAGTATGGAGTCAGGGGATGGATGAAGCGGGGAGCCCCTTTTGGAGTGAGGCTGCAAAGGGCATGCCAAGGGAAGTGTTTTGCTGTGCCAAGACTGGTGCTGCGCACGCTTTGTGCTTGGAGTGAGAAATAGCTTCCTTGGTGTTTTCTGCGAAACGCTTTAGCAGCCCGTTGGTGCTAGTATGGAGTCAGGGGATGGATGAAGCGGAGAGCCCCGTTTGGAGTGAGGCTGCAAAGGGCATGCCAAAGGAAGTGTTTTGCTGTGCCAAGACTCGTGCTGCGCACGCTTTGTGCTTGGAGTGAGAAACAGCTTCCTTGGTGTTTTCTGCGAAACGCTTTAGCAGGCCGTTGGTGCTAGTATGGAGTCAGGGGATGGATGAAGCGGAGAGCCCCGTTTGGAGTGAGGCTGCAAAGGGCATGCCAAAGGAAGTGTTTTGCTGTGCCAAGACTCGTGCTGCGCACGCTTTGTGCTTGGAGTGAGAAACAGGTTCCTTGGTGTTTTCTGCGAAATGCTTTAGCAGCCCGTTGGTGCTAGTATGGAGTCAGGGGATGGATGAAGCGGAGAGCCCCGTTTGGAGTGAGGCTGCAAAGGGCATGCCAAAGGAAGTGTTTTGCTGTGCCAAGACTCGTGCTGCGCACGCTTTGTGCTTGGAGTGAGAAACAGGTTCCTTGGTGTTTTCTGCGAAACGCTTTAGCAGCCCGTTGGTGCTAGTATGGAGTCAGGGGATGGATGAAGCGGGGAGCCCCTTTTGGAGTGAGGCTGCAAAGGGCATGCCAAGGGAAGTGTTCTGCTGTGCCAAGACTGGTGCTGCGCACGCTTTGTGCTTGGAGTGAGAAATAGCTTCCTTGGTGTTTTCTGCGAAACACTTTAGCAGGCCGTTGGTGCTAGTATGGAGTCAGGGGATGGATGAAGCGGAGAGCCCCTTTTGGAGTGAGGCTGCAAAGGGCATGCCAAAGGAAGTGTTTTGCTGTGCCAAGACTCGTGCTGCGCACGCTTTGTGGTTGGAGTGAGAAACAGCTTCCTTGGTGTTTTCTGCGAAACGCTTTAGCAGCCCGTTGGTGCTAGTATGGAGTCAGGGGATGGATGAAGCGGAGAGCCCCGTTTGGAGTGAGGCTGCAAAGGGCATGCCAAGGGAAGTGTTTTGCTGTGCCAAGACTCGTGCTGCCCACGCTTTGTGGTTGGAGTGAGAAACAGGTTCCTTGGTGTTTTCTGCGAAACGCTTTAGCAGCCCGTTGGTGCTAGTATGGAGTCAGGGGATGGATGAAGCGGAGAGCCCCGTTTGGAGTGAGGCTGCAAAGGGCATGCCAAAGGAAGTGTTCTGCTGTGCCAAGGCTCGTGCTGCGCACGCTTTGTGGTTGGAGTGAGAAACAGGTTCCTTGGTGTTTTCTGCGAAACGCTTTAGCAGCCCGTTGGTGCTAGTATGGAGTCAGGGGATGGATGAAGCGGAGAGCCCCTTTTGGAGTGAGGCTGCAAAGGGCATGCCAAAGGAAGTGTTTTGCTGTGCCAAGACTCGTGCTGCGCACGCTTTGTGCTTGGAGTGAGAAACAGGTTCCTTGGTGTTTTCTGCGAAACGCTTTAGCAGCCCGTTGGTGCTAGTATGGAGTCAGGGGATGGATGAAGCGGAGAGCCCCGTTTGGAGTGAGGCTGCAAAGGGCATGCCAAAGGAAGTGTTTTGCTGTGCCAAGACTCGTGCTGCGCACGCTTTGTGCTTGGAGTGAGAAACAGCTTCCTTGGTGTTTTCTGCGAAACGCTTTAGCAGCCCGTTGGTGCTAGTATGGAGTCAGGGGATGGATGAAGCGGAGAGCCCCGTTTGGAGTGAGGCTGCAAAGGGCATGCCAAGGGAAGTGTTTTGCTGTGCCAAGACTCGTGCTGCGCACGCTTTGTGCTTGGAGTGAGAAACAGGTTCCTTGGTGTTTTCTGCGAAACGCTTTAGCAGCCCGTTGGTGCTAGTATGGAGTCAGGGGATGGATGAATCGGAGAGCCCCGTTTGGAGTGAGGCTGCAAAGGGCATGCCAAAGGAAGTGTTTTGCTGTGCCAAGACTCGTGCTGCGCACGCTTTGTGGTTGGAGTGAGAAACAGGTTCCTTGGTGTTTTCTGCGAAACGCTTTAGCAGCCCGTTGGTGCTAGTATGGAGTCAGGGGATGGATGAAGCGGAGAGCCCCGTTTGGAGTGAGGCTGCAAAGGGCATGCCAAAGGAAGTGTTTTGCTGTGCCAAGACTCGTGCTGCGCACGCTTTGTGCTTGGAGTGAGAAACAGGTTCCTTGGTGTTTTCTGCGAAATGCTTTAGCAGGCCATTGGTGCTAGTATGGAGTCAGGGGATGGATGAAGCGGAGAGCCCCGTTTGGAGTGAGGCTGCAAAGGGCATGCCAAAGGAAGTGTTTTGCTGTGCCAAGACTCGTGCTGCGCACGCTTTGTGCTTGGAGTGAGAAACAGGTTCCTTGGTGTTTTCTGCGAAACGCTTTAGCAGCCCGTTGGTGCTAGTATGGAGTCAGGGGATGGATGAAGCGGGGAGCCCCTTTTGGAGTGAGGCTGCAAAGGGCATGCCAAGGGAAGTGTTTTGCTGTGCCAAGACTGGTGCTGCGCACGCTTTGTGCTTGGAGTGAGAAATAGCTTCCTTGGTGTTTTCTGCGAAACGCTTTAGCAGCCCGTTGGTGCTAGTATGGAGTCAGGGGATGGATGAAGCGGAGAGCCCCGTTTGGAGTGAGGCTGCAAAGGGCATGCCAAAGGAAGTGTTTTGCTGTGCCAAGACTCGTGCTGCGCACGCTTTGTGCTTGGAGTGAGAAACAGCTTCCTTGGTGTTTTCTGCGAAACGCTTTAGCAGCCCGTTGGTGCTAGTATGGAGTCAGGGGATGGATGAAGCGGAGAGCCCCGTTTGGAGTGAGGCTGCAAAGGGCATGCCAAGGGAAGTGTTTTGCTGTGCCAAGACTCGTGCTGCGCACGCTTTGTGCTTGGAGTGAGAAACAGGTTCCTTGGTGTTTTCTGCGAAACGCTTTAGCAGCCCGTTGGTGCTAGTATGGAGTCAGGGGATGGATGAAGCGGAGAGCCCCGTTTGGAGTGAGGCTGCAAAGGGCATGCCAAAGGAAGTGTTTTGCTGTGCCAAGACTCGTGCTGCGCACGCTTTGTGGTTGGAGTGAGAAACAGGTTCCTTGGTGTTTTCTGCGAAACGCTTTAGCAGCCCGTTGGTGCTAGTATGGAGTCAGGGGATGGATGAAGCGGAGAGCCCCGTTTGGAGTGAGGCTGCAAAGGGCATGCCAAAGGAAGTGTTTTGCTGTGCCAAGACTCGTGCTGCGCACGCTTTGTGCTTGGAGTGAGAAACAGGTTCCTTGGTGTTTTCTGCGAAATGCTTTAGCAGGCCATTGGTGCTAGTATGGAGTCAGGGGATGGATGAAGCGGAGAGCCCCGTTTGGAGTGAGGCTGCAAAGGGCATGCCAAAGGAAGTGTTTTGCTGTGCCAAGACTCGTGCTGCGCACGCTTTGTGCTTGGAGTGAGAAACAGGTTCCTTGGTGTTTTCTGCGAAACGCTTTAGCAGCCCGTTGGTGCTAGTATGGAGTCAGGGGATGGATGAAGCGGGGAGCCCCTTTTGGAGTGAGGCTGCAAAGGGCATGCCAAGGGAAGTGTTTTGCTGTGCCAAGACTGGTGCTGCGCACGCTTTGTGCTTGGAGTGAGAAATAGCTTCCTTGGTGTTTTCTGCTAAACACTTTAGCAGGCCGTTGGTGCTAGTATGGAGTCAGGGGATGGATGAAGCGGAGAGCCCCTTTTGGAGTGAGGCTGCAAAGGGCATGCCAAAGGAAGTGTTTTGCTGTGCCAAGACTCGTGCTGCGCACGCTTTGTGGTTGGAGTGAGAAACAGCTTCCTTGGTGTTTTCTGCGAAACGCTTTAGCAGCCCGTTGGTGCTAGTATGGAGTCAGGGGATGGATGAAGCGGAGAGCCCCGTTTGGAGTGAGGCTGCAAAGGGCATGCCAAGGGAAGTGTTTTGCTGTGCCAAGACTCGTGCTGCCCACGCTTTGTGGTTGGAGTGAGAAACAGGTTCCTTGGTGTTTTCTGCGTAACGCTTGAGCAGCCCGTTGGTGCTAGTATGGAGTCAGGGGATGGATGAAGCGGAGAGCCCCGTTTGGAGTGAGGCTGCAAAGGGCATGCCAAAGGAAGTGTTCTGCTGTGCCAAGACTCGTGCTGCGCACGCTTTGTGCTTGGAGTGAGAAACAGGTTCCTTGGTGTTTTCTGCGTAACGCTTGAGCAGCCCGTTGGTGCTAGTATGGAGTCAGGGGATGGATGAAGCGGAGAGCCCCTTTTGGAGTGAGGCTGCAAAGGGCATGCCAAAGGAAGTGTTTTGCTGTGCCAAGACTCGTGCTGCGCACGCTTTGTGCTTGGAGTGAGAAACAGGTTCCTTGGTGTTTTCTGCGAAACGCTTTAGCAGCCCGTTGGTGCTAGTATGGAGTCAGGGGATGGATGAAGCGGAGAGCCCCGTTTGGAGTGAGGCTGCAAAGGGCATGCCAAAGGAAGTGTTTTGCTGTGCCAAGACTCGTGCTGCGCACGCTTTGTGCTTGGAGTGAGAAACAGGTTCCTTGGTGTTTTCTGCGAAACGCTTTAGCAGGCCGTTGGTGCTAGTATGGAGTCAGGGGATGGATGAAGCGGAGAGCCCCGTTTGGAGTGAGGCTGCAAAGGGCATGCCAAGGGAAGTGTTTTGCTGTGCCAAGACTCGTGCTGCGCACGCTTTGTGGTTGGAGTGAGAAACAGGTTCCTTGGTGTTTTCTGCGAAACGCTTTAGCAGCCCGTTGGTGCTAGTATGGAGTCAGGGGATGGATGAAGCGGAGAGCCCCTTTTGGAGTGAGGCTGCAAAGGGCATGCCAAGGGAAGTGTTTTGCTGTGCCAAGACTCGTGCTGCGCACGCTTTGTGCTTGGAGTGAGAAACAGGTTCCTTGGTGTTTTCTGCGAAACGCTTTAGCAGGCCGTTGGTGCTAGTATGGAGTCAGGGGATGGATGAAGCGGAGAGCCCCGTTTGGAGTGAGGCTGCAAAGGGCATGCCAAAGGAAGTGTTTTGCTGTGCCAAGACTCGTGCTGCGCACGCTTTGTGCTTGGAGTGAGAAACAGGTTCCTTGGTGTTTTCTGCGAAACGCTTTAGCAGCCCGTTGGTGCTAGTATGGAGTCAGGGGATGGATGAAGCGGAGAGCCCCGTTTGGAGTGAGGCTGCAAAGGGCATGCCAAAGGAAGTGTTTTGCTGTGCCAAGACTCGTGCTGCGCACGCTTTGTGCTTGGAGTGAGAAACAGCTTCCTTGGTGTTTTCTGCGAAACGCTTTAGCAGCCCGTTGGTGCTAGTATGGAGTCAGGGGATGGATGAAGCGGAGAGCCCCGTTTGGAGTGAGGCTGCAAAGGGCATGCCAAAGGAAGTGTTTTGCTGTGCCAAGACTCGTGCTGCGCACGCTTTGTGCTTGGAGTGAGAAACAGGTTCCTTGGTGTTTTCTGCGAAACGCTTGAGCAGCCCGTTGGTACTAGTATGGAGTCAGGGGATGGATGAAGCGGAGAGCCCCGTTTGGAGTGAGGCTGCAAAGGGCATGCCAAAGGAAGTGTTTTGCTGTGCCAAGACTCGTGCTGCGCACGCTTTGTGCTTGGAGTGAGAAACAGGTTCCTTGGTGTTTTCTGCGAAACGCTTTAGCAGCCCGTTGGTGCTAGTATGGAATCAGGGGATGGATGAAGCGGAGAGCCCCGTTTGGAGTGAGGCTGCAAAGGGCATGCCAAAGGAAGTGTTTTGCTGTGCCAAGACTCGTGCTGCGCACGCTTTGTGGTTGGAGTGAGAAACAGGTTCCTTGGTGTTTTCTGCGAAACGCTTTAGCAGGCCGTTGGTGCTAGTATGGAGTCAGGGGATGGATGAAGCGGAGAGCCCCGTTTGGAGTGAGGCTGCAAAGGGCATGCCAAGGGAAGTGTTTTGCTGTGCCAAGACTCGTGCTGCGCACGCTTTGTGCTTGGAGTGAGAAACAGGTTCCTTGGTGTTTTCTGCGAAACGCTTGAGCAGCCCGTTGGTGCTAGTATGGAGTCAGGGGATGGATGAAGCGGAGAGCCCCGTTTGGAGTGAGGCTGCAAAGGGCATGCCAAAGGAAGTGTTTTGCTGTGCCAAGACTCGTGCTGCGCACGCTTTGTGGTTGGAGTGAGAAACAGGTTCCTTGGTGTTTTCTGCGAAACGCTTGAGCAGCCCGTTGGTGCTAGTATGGAGTCAGGGGATGGATGAAGCGGAGAGCCCCTTTTGGAGTGAGGCTGCAAAGGGCATGCCAAAGGAAGTGTTTTGCTGTGCCAAGACTCGTGCTGCGCACGCTTTGTGCTTGGAGTGAGAAACAGGTTCCTTGGTGTTTTCTGCGAAACGCTTTAGCAGCCCGTTGGTGCTAGTATGGAGTCAGGGGATGGATGAAGCGGAGAGCCCCGTTTGGAGTGAGGCTGCAAAGGGCATGCCAAAGGAAGTGTTTTGCTGTGCCAAGACTCGTGCTGCGCACGCTTTGTGGTTGGAGTGAGAAACAGGTTCCTTGGTGTTTTCTGCGAAACGCTTTAGCAGCCCGTTGGTGCTAGTATGGAGTCAGGGGATGGATGAAGCGGAGAGCCCCGTTTGGAGTGAGGCTGCAAAGGGCATGCCAAAGGAAGTGTTTTGCTGTGCCAAGACTCGTGCTGCGCACGCTTTGTGGTTGGAGTGAGAAACAGGTTCCTTGGTGTTTTCTGCGAAACGCTTGAGCAGCCCGTTGGTGCTAGTATGGAGTCAGGGGATGGATGAAGCGGAGAGCCCCGTTTGGAGTGAGGCTGCAAAGGGCATGCCAAAGGAAGTGTTTTGCTGTGCCAAGACTCGTGCTGCGCACGCTTTGTGCTTGGAGTGAGAAACAGGTTCCTTGGTGTTTTCTGCGAAACGCTTGAGCAGCCCGTTGGTGCTAGTATGGAGTCAGGGGATGGATGAAGCGGAGAGCCCCGTTTGGAGTGAGGCTGCAAAGGGCATGCCAAGGGAAGTGTTTTGCTGTGCCAAGACTCGTGCTGCGCACGCTTTGTGCTTGGAGTGAGAAACAGGTTCCTTGGTGTTTTCTGCGAAACGCTTTAGCAGCCCGTTGGTGCTAGTATGGAGTCAGGGGATGGATGAAGCGGAGAGCCCCTTTTGGAGTGAGGCTGCAAAGGGCATGCCAAAGGAAGTGTTTTGCTGTGCCAAGACTCGTGCTGCGCACGCTTTGTGCTTGGAGTGAGAAACAGGTTCCTTGGTGTTTTCTGCGAAACGCTTTAGCAGCCCGTTGGTGCTAGTATGGAGTCAGGGGATGGATGAAGCGGAGAGCCCCGTTTGGAGTGAGGCTGCAAAGGGCATGCCAAGGGAAGTGTTTTGCTGTGCCAAGACTCGTGCTGCGCACGCTTTGTGGTTGGAGTGAGAAACAGGTTCCTTGGTGTTTTCTGCGAAACGCTTTAGCAGCCCGTTGGTGCTAGTATGGAGTCAGGGGATGGATGAAGCGGAGAGCCCCGTTTGGAGTGAGGCTGCAAAGGGCATGCCAAAGGAAGTGTTTTGCTGTGCCAAGACTCGTGCTGCGCACGCTTTGTGCTTGGAGTGAGAAACAGGTTCCTTGGTGTTTTCTGCGAAACGCTTTAGCAGCCCGTTGGTGCTAGTATGGAGTCAGGGGATGGATGAAGCGGAGAGCCCCGTTTGGAGTGAGGCTGCAAAGGGCATGCCAAAGGAAGTGTTTTGCTGTGCCAAGACTCGTGCTGCGCACGCTTTGTGCTTGGAGTGAGAAACAGCTTCCTTGGTGTTTTCTGCGAAACGCTTTAGCAGCCCGTTGGTGCTAGTATGGAGTCAGGGGATGGATGAAGCGGAGAGCCCCGTTTGGAGTGAGGCTGCAAAGGGCATGCCAAAGGAAGTGTTTTGCTGTGCCAAGACTCGTGCTGCGCACGCTTTGTGCTTGGAGTGAGAAACAGCTTCCTTGGTGTTTTCTGCGAAACGCTTTAGCAGCCCGTTGGTGCTAGTATGGAGTCAGGGGATGGATGAAGCGGAGAGCCCCGTTTGGAGTGAGGCTGCAAAGGGCATGCCAAAGGAAGTGTTTTGCTGTGCCAAGACTCGTGCTGCGCACGCTTTGTGCTTGGAGTGAGAAACAGGTTCCTTGGTGTTTTCTGCGAAACGCTTTAGCAGCCCGTTGGTGCTAGTATGGAGTCAGGGGATGGATGAAGCGGAGAGCCCCGTTTGGAGTGAGGCTGCAAAGGGCATGCCAAAGGAAGTGTTTTGCTGTGCCAAGACTCGTGCTGCGCACGCTTTGTGCTTGGAGTGAGAAACAGGTTCCTTGGTGTTTTCTGCGAAACGCTTTAGCAGCCCGTTGGTGCTAGTATGGAGTCAGGGGATGGATGAAGCGGAGAGCCCCTTTTGGAGTGAGGCTGCAAAGGGCATGCCAAAGGAAGTGTTTTGCTGTGCCAAGACTCGTGCTGCGCACGCTTTGTGCTTGGAGTGAGAAACAGGTTCCTTGGTGTTTTCTGCGAAACGCTTTAGCAGCCCGTTGGTGCTAGTATGGAGTCAGGGGATGGATGAAGCGGAGAGCCCCGTTTGGAGTGAGGCTGCAAAGGGCATGCCAAAGGAAGTGTTTTGCTGTGCCAAGACTCGTGCTGCGCACGCTTTGTGCTTGGAGTGAGAAACAGGTTCCTTGGTGTTTTCTGCGAAACGCTTTAGCAGCCCGTTGGTGCTAGTATGGAGTCAGGGGATGGATGAAGCGGAGAGCCCCGTTTGGAGTGAGGCTGCAAAGGGCATGCCAAGGGAAGTGTTTTGCTGTGCCAAGACTCGTGCTGCGCACGCTTTGTGCTTGGAGTGAGAAACAGGTTCCTTGGTGTTTTCTGCGAAACGCTTTAGCAGCCTGTTGGTGCTAGTATGGAGTCAGGGGATGGATGAAGCGGAGAGCCCCTTTTGGAGTGAGGCTGCAAAGGGCATGCCAAAGGAAGTGTTTTGCTGTGCCAAGACTCGTGCTGCGCACGCTTTGTGGTTGGAGTGAGAAACAGGTTCCTTGGTGTTTTCTGCGAAACGCTTTAGCAGCCCGTTGGTGCTAGTATGGAGTCAGGGGATGGATGAAGCGGAGAGCCCCGTTTGGAGTGAGGCTGCAAAGGGCATGCCAAAGGAAGTGTTTTGCTGTGCCAAGACTCGTGCTGCGCACGCTTTGTGGTTGGAGTGAGAAACAGGTTCCTTGGTGTTTTCTGCGAAACGCTTGAGCAGCCCGTTGGTGCTAGTATGGAGTCAGGGGATGGATGAAGCGGAGAGCCCCTTTTGGAGTGAGGCTGCAAAGGGCATGCCAAAGGAAGTGTTTTGCTGTGCCAAGACTCGTGCTGCGCACGCTTTGTGCTTGGAGTGAGAAACAGGTTCCTTGGTGTTTTCTGCGAAACGCTTGAGCAGCCCGTTGGTGCTAGTATGGAGTCAGGGGATGGATGAAGCGGAGAGCCCCGTTTGGAGTGAGGCTGCAAAGGGCATGCCAAGGGAAGTGTTTTGCTGTGCCAAGACTCGTGCTGCGCACGCTTTGTGCTTGGAGTGAGAAACAGGTTCCTTGGTGTTTTCTGCGAAACGCTTGAGCAGCCCGTTGGTGCTAGTATGGAGTCAGGGGATGGATGAAGCGGAGAGCCCCGTTTGGAGTGAGGCTGCAAAGGGCATGCCAAGGGAAGTGTTTTGCTGTGCCAAGACTCGTGCTGCGCACGCTTTGTGGTTGGAGTGAGAAACAGGTTCCTTGGTGTTTTCTGCGAAACGCTTTAGCAGCCCGTTGGTGCTAGTATGGAGTCAGGGGATGGATGAAGCGGAGAGCCCCGTTTGGAGTGAGGCTGCAAAGGGCATGCCAAAGGAAGTGTTTTGCTGTGCCAAGACTCGTGCTGCGCACGCTTTGTGGTTGGAGTGAGAAACAGGTTCCTTGGTGTTTTCTGCGAAACGCTTGAGCAGCCCGTTGGTGCTAGTATGGAGTCAGGGGATGGATGAAGCGGAGAGCCCCTTTTGGAGTGAGGCTGCAAAGGGCATGCCAAAGGAAGTGTTTTGCTGTGCCAAGACTCGTGCTGCGCACGCTTTGTGCTTGGAGTGAGAAACAGGTTCCTTGGTGTTTTCTGCGAAACGCTTGAGCAGCCCGTTGGTGCTAGTATGGAGTCAGGGGATGGATGAAGCGGAGAGCCCCGTTTGGAGTGAGGCTGCAAAGGGCATGCCAAGGGAAGTGTTTTGCTGTGCCAAGACTCGTGCTGCGCACGCTTTGTGCTTGGAGTGAGAAACAGGTTCCTTGGTGTTTTCTGCGAAACGCTTTAGCAGCCCGTTGGTGCTAGTATGGAGTCAGGGGATGGATGAAGCGGAGAGCCCCTTTTGGAGTGAGGCTGCAAAGGGCATGCCAAAGGAAGTGTTTTGCTGTGCCAAGACTCGTGCTGTGCACGCTTTGTGCTTGGAGTGAGAAACAGGTTCCTTGGTGTTTTCTGCGAAACGCTTTAGCAGCCCGTTGGTGCTAGTATGGAGTCAGGGGATGGATGAAGCGGAGAGCCCCGTTTGGAGTGAGGCTGCAAAGGGCATGCCAAGGGAAGTGTTTTGCTGTGCCAAGACTCGTGCTGCGCACGCTTTGTGGTTGGAGTGAGAAACAGGTTCCTTGGTGTTTTCTGCGAAACGCTTTAGCAGCCCGTTGGTGCTAGTATGGAGTCAGGGGATGGATGAAGCGGAGAGCCCCGTTTGGAGTGAGGCTGCAAAGGGCATGCCAAAGGAAGTGTTTTGCTGTGCCAAGACTCGTGCTGCGCACGCTTTGTGCTTGGAGTGAGAAACAGGTTCCTTGGTGTTTTCTGCGAAACGCTTTAGCAGCCCGTTGGTGCTAGTATGGAGTCAGGGGATGGATGAAGCGGAGAGCCCCGTTTGGAGTGAGGCTGCAAAGGGCATGCCAAAGGAAGTGTTTTGCTGTGCCAAGACTCGTGCTGCGCACGCTTTGTGCTTGGAGTGAGAAACAGCTTCCTTGGTGTTTTCTGCGAAACGCTTTAGCAGCCCGTTGGTGCTAGTATGGAGTCAGGGGATGGATGAAGCGGAGAGCCCCGTTTGGAGTGAGGCTGCAAAGGGCATGCCAAAGGAAGTGTTTTGCTGTGCCAAGACTCGTGCTGCGCACGCTTTGTGGTTGGAGTGAGAAACAGGTTCCTTGGTGTTTTCTGCGAAACGCTTTAGCAGCCCGTTGGTGCTAGTATGGAGTCAGGGGATGGATGAAGCGGAGAGCCCCGTTTGGAGTGAGGCTGCAAAGGGCATGCCAAAGGAAGTGTTTTGCTGTGCCAAGACTCGTGCTGCGCACGCTTTGTGCTTGGAGTGAGAAACAGGTTCCTTGGTGTTTTCTGCGAAACGCTTGAGCAGCCCGTTGGTGCTAGTATGGAGTCAGGGGATGGATGAAGCGGAGAGCCCCGTTTGGAGTGAGGCTGCAAAGGGCATGCCAAAGGAAGTGTTTTGCTGTGCCAAGACTCGTGCTGCGCACGCTTTGTGCTTGGAGTGAGAAACAGGTTCCTTGGTGTTTTCTGCGAAACGCTTTAGCAGCCCGTTGGTGCTAGTATGGAGTCAGGGGATGGATGAAGCGGAGAGCCCCGTTTGGAGTGAGGCTGCAAAGGGCATGCCAAAGGAAGTGTTTTGCTGTGCCAAGACTCGTGCTGCGCACGCTTTGTGCTTGGAGTGAGAAACAGCTTCCTTGGTGTTTTCTGCGAAACGCTTTAGCAGCCCGTTGGTGCTAGTATGGAGTCAGGGGATGGATGAAGCGGAGAGCCCCGTTTGGAGTGAGGCTGCAAAGGGCATGCCAAGGGAAGCGTTCTGCTGTGCCAAGACTCGTGCTGCGCACGCTTTGTGGTTGGAGTGAGAAACAGGTTCCTTGGTGTTTTCTGCGAAACGCTTCAGCAGCCCGTTGGTGCTAGTATGGAGTCAGGGGATGGATGAAGCGGAGAGCCCCGTTTGGAGTGAGGCTGCAAAGGGCATGCCAAAGGAAGTGTTTTGATGTGCCAAGACTCGTGCTGCGCACGCTTTGTGCTTGGAGTGAGAAACAGGTTCCTTGGTGTTTTCTGCGAAATGCTTTAGCAGCCCGTTGGTGCTAGTATGGAGTCAGGGGATGGATGAAGCGGAGAGCCCCGTTTGGAGTGAGGCTGCAAAGGGCATGCCAAAGGAAGTGTTTTGCTGTGCCAAGATTCGTGCTGCGCACGCTTTGTGCTTGGAGTGAGAAACAGGTTCCTTGGTGTTTTCTGCGAAACGCTTTAGCAGCCCGTTGGTGCTAGTATGGAGTCAGGGGATGGATGAAGCGGGGAGCCCCGTTTGGAGTGAGGCTGCAAAGGGCATGCCAAGGGAAGTGTTTTGCTGTGCCAAGACTCGTGCTGCGCACGCTTTGTGGTTGGAGTGAGAAACAGGTTCCTTGGTGTTTTCTGCGAAACGCTTTAGCAGACCGTTGGTGCTAGTATGGAGTCAGGGGATGGATGAAGCGGAGAGCCCCGTTTGGAGTGAGGCTGCAAAGGGCATGCCAAAGGAAGTGTTTTGCTGTGCCAAGACTCGTGCTGCGCACGCTTTGTGCTTGGAGTGAGAAACAGCTTCCTTGGTGTTTTCTGCGAAACGCTTTAGCAGCCCGTTGGTGCTAGTATGGAGTCAGGGGATGGATGAAGCGGAGAGCCCCGTTTGGAGTGAGGCTGCAAAGGGCATGCCAAGGGAAGTGTTTTGCTGTGCCAAGACTCGTGCTGCGCACGCTTTGTGCTTGGAGTGAGAAACAGCTTCCTTGGTGTTTTCTGCGAAACGCTTTAGCAGCCCGTTGGTGCTAGTATGGAGTCAGGGGATGGATGAATCGGAGAGCCCCGTTTGGAGTGAGGCTGCAAAGGGCATGCCAAAGGAAGTGTTCTGCTGTGCCAAGACTCGTGCTGCGCACGCTTTGTGCTTGGAGTGAGAAACAGGTTCCTTGGTGTTTTCTGCGAAATGCTTTAGCAGGAAGTTGGTGCTAGTATGGAGTGAGGGGATGGATGAAGCGGAGAGCCCCGTTTGGAGTGAGGCTGCAAAGGGCATGCCAAAGGAAGTGTTTTGCTGTGCCAAGACTCGTGCTGCGCACGCTTTGTGGTTGGAGTGAGAAACAGGTTCCTTGGTGTTTTCTGCGAAACGCTTTAGCAGGCCGTTGGTGCTAGTATGGAGTCAGGGGATGGATGAAGCGGGGAGCCCCGTTTGGAGTGAGGCTGCAAAGGGCATGCCAAGGGAAGTGTTTTGCTGTGCCAAGACTCGTGCTGCGCACGCTTTGTGCTTGGAGTGAGAAACAGCTTCCTTGGTGTTTTCTGCGAAACGATTTAGCAGCCCGTTGGTGCTAGTATGGAGTCAGGGGATGGATGAAGCGGAGAGCCCCGTTTGGAGTGAGGCTGCAAAGGGCATGCCAAGGGAAGTGTTTTGCTGTGCCAAGACTCGTGCTGCGCACGCTTTGTGCTTGGAGTGAGAAACAGGTTCCTTGGTGTTTTCTGCGAAATGCTTTAGCAGGCCGTTGGTGCTAGTATGGAGTCAGGGGATGGATGAAGCGGAGAGCCCCGTTTGGAGTGAGGCTGCAAAGGGCATGCCAAAGGAAGTGTTTTGCTGTGCCAAGACTCGTGCTGCGCACGCTTTGTGCTTGGAGTGAGAAACAGCTTCCTTGGTGTTTTCTGCGAAACGCTTTAGCAGCCCGTTGGTGCTAGTATGGAGTCAGGGGATGGATGAAGCGGGGAGCCCCGTTTGGAGTGAGGCTGCAAAGGGCATGCCAAGGGAAGTGTTTTGCTGTGCCAAGACTCGTGCTGCGCACGCTTTGTGCTTGGAGTGAGAAACAGCTTCCTTGGTGTTTTCTGCGAAACACTTTAGCAGGCCGTTGGTGCTAGTATGGAGTCAGGGGATGGATGAAGCGGAGAGCCCCGTTTGGAGTGAGGCTGCAAAGGGCATGCCAAAGGAAGTGTTTTGCTGTGCCAAGACTCGTGCTGCGCACGCTTTGTGGTTGTAGTGAGAAACAGCTTCCTTGGTGTTTTCTGCGAAACGCTTTAGCAGCCCGTTGGTGCTAGTATGGAGTCAGGGGATGGATGAAGCGGAGAGCCCCGTTTGGAGTGAGGCTGCAAAGGGCATGCCAAGGGAAGTGTTTTGCTGTGCCAAGACTCGTGCTGCGCACGCTTTGTGGTTGGAGTGAGAAACAGGTTCCTTGGTGTTTTCTGCGAAACGCTTTAGCAGCCCGTTGGTGCTAGTATGGAGTCAGGGGATGGATGAAGCGGAGAGCCCCGTTTGGAGTGAGGCTGCAAAGGGCATGCCAAAGGAAGTGTTCTGCTGTGCCAAGACTCGTGCTGCGCACGCTTTGTGCTTGGAGTGAGAAACAGGTTCCTTGGTGTTTTCTGCGTAACGCTTGAGCAGCCCGTTGGTGCTAGTATGGAGTCAGGGGATGGATGAAGCGGAGAGTCCCTTTTGGAGTGAGGCTGCAAAGGGCATGCCAAAGGAAGTGTTTTGCTGTGCCAAGACTCGTGCTGCGCACGCTTTGTGCTTGGAGTGAGAAACAGGTTCCTTGGTGTTTTCTGCGAAACGCTTTAGCAGCCCGTTGGTGCTAGTATGGAGTCAGGGGATGGATGAAGCGGAGAGCCCCGTTTGGAGTGAGGCTGCAAAGGGCATGCCAAAGGAAGTGTTTTGCTGTGCCAAGACTCGTGCTGCGCACGCTTTGTGCTTGGAGTGAGAAACAGGTTCCTTGGTGTTTTCTGCGAAACGCTTTAGCAGCCCGTTGGTGCTAGTATGGAGTCAGGGGATGGATGAAGCGGGGAGCCCCTTTTGGAGTGAGGCTGCAAAGGGCATGCCAAGGGAAGTGTTTTGCTGTGCCAAGACTCGTGCTGCGCACGCTTTGTGCTTGGAGTGAGAAACAGCTTCCTTGGTGTTTTCTGCGAAACACTTTAGCAGGCCGTTGGTGCTAGTATGGAGTCAGGGGATGGATGAAGCGGAGAGCCCCTTTTGGAGTGAGGCTGCAAAGGGCATGCCAAAGGAAGTGTTTTGCTGTGCCAAGACTCGTGCTGCGCACGCTTTGTGGTTGGAGTGAGAAACAGCTTCCTTGGTGTTTTCTGCGAAACGCTTTAGCAGCCCGTTGGTGCTAGTATGGAGTCAGGGGATGGATGAAGCGGAGAGCCCCGTTTGGAGTGAGGCTGCAAAGGGCATGCCAAGGGAAGTGTTTTGCTGTGCCAAGACTCGTGCTGCGCACGCTTTGTGCTTGGAGTGAGAAACAGGTTCCTTGGTGTTTTCTGCGAAACGCTTTAGCAGCCCGTTGGTGCTAGTATGGAGTCAGGGGATGGATGAAGCGGAGAGCCCCGTTTGGAGTGAGGCTGCAAAGGGCATGCCAAAGGAAGTGTTCTGCTGTGCCAAGACTCGTGCTGCGCACGCTTTGTGCTTGGAGTGAGAAACAGGTTCCTTGGTGTTTTCTGCGTAACGCTTGAGCAGCCCGTTGGTGCTAGTATGGAGTCAGGGGATGGATGAAGCGGAGAGCCCCGTTTGGAGTGAGGCTGCAAAGGGCATGCCAAAGGAAGTGTTTTGCTGTGCCAAGACTCGTGCTGCGCACGCTTTGTGCTTGGAGTGAGAAACAGGTTCCTTGGTGTTTTCTGCGAAACGCTTTAGCAGCCCGTTGGTGCTAGTATGGAGTCAGGGGATGGATGAAGCGGAGAGCCCCGTTTGGAGTGAGGCTGCAAAGGGCATGCCAAGGGAAGTGTTTTGCTGTGCCAAGACTCGTGCTGCGCACGCTTTGTGGTTGGAGTGAGAAACAGGTTCCTTGGTGTTTTCTGCGAAACGCTTTAGCAGCCCGTTGGTGCTAGTATGGAGTCAGGGGATGGATGAAGCGGGGAGCCCCTTTTGGAGTGAGGCTGCAAAGGGCATGCCAAGGGAAGTGTTTTGCTGTGCCAAGACTCGTGCTGCGCACGCTTTGTGCTTGGAGTGAGAAACAGGTTCCTTGGTGTTTTCTGCGAAACGCTTTAGCAGGCCGTTGGTGCTAGTATGGAGTCAGGGGATGGATGAAGCGGAGAGCCCCTTTTGGAGTGAGGCTGCAAAGGGCATGCCAAAGGAAGTGTTTTGCTGTGCCAAGACTCATGCTGCGCACGCTTTGTGCTTGGAGTGAGAAACAGCTTCCTTGGTGTTTTCTGCGAAACGCTTTAGCAGCCCGTTGGTGCTAGTATGGAGTCAGGGGATGGATGAAGCGGAGAGCCCCGTTTGGAGTGAGGCTGCAAAGGGCATGCCAAAGGAAGTGTTTTGCTGTGCCAAGACTCGTGCTGCGCACGCTTTGTGCTTGGAGTGAGAAACAGGTTCCTTGGTGTTTTCTGCGAAACGCTTTAGCAGGCCGTTGGTGCTAGTATGGAGTCAGGGGATGGATGAAGCGGAGAGCCCCGTTTGGAGTGAGGCTGCAAAGGGCATGCCAAAGGAAGTGTTTTGCTGTGCCAAGACTCGTGCTGCGCACGCTTTGTGCTTGGAGTGAGAAACAGGTTCCTTGGTGTTTTCTGCGAAACGCTTTAGCAGCCCGTTGGTGCTAGTATGGAGTCAGGGGATGGATGAAGCGGAGAGCCCCGTTTGGAGTGAGGCTGCAAAGGGCATGCCAAAGGAAGTGTTTTGCTGTGCCAAGACTCGTGCTGCGCACGCTTTGTGCTTGGAGTGAGAAACAGGTTCCTTGGTGTTTTCTGCGAAACGCTTTAGCAGCCCGTTGGTGCTAGTATGGAGTCAGGGGATGGATGAAGCGGAGAGCCCCGTTTGGAGTGAGGCTGCAAAGGGCATGCCAAAGGAAGTGTTTTGCTGTGCCAAGACTCGTGCTGCGCACGCTTTGTGCTTGGAGTGAGAAACAGCTTCCTTGGTGTTTTCTGCGAAACGCTTTAGCAGCCCGTTGGTGCTAGTATGGAGTCAGGGGATGGATGAAGCGGAGAGCCCCTTTTGGAGTGAGGCTGCAAAGGGCATGCCAAAGGAAGTGTTTTGCTGTGCCAAGACTCGTGCTGCGCACGCTTTGTGGTTGGAGTGAGAAACAGGTTCCTTGGTGTTTTCTGCGAAACGCTTTAGCAGCCCGTTGGTGCTAGTATGGAGTCAGGGGATGGATGAAGCGGAGAGCCCCGTTTGGAGTGAGGCTGCAAAGGGCATGCCAAGGGAAGTGTTTTGCTGTGCCAAGACTCGTGCTGCGCACGCTTTGTGGTTGGAGTGAGAAACAGGTTCCTTGGTGTTTTCTGCGAAACGCTTTAGCAGCCCGTTGGTGCTAGTATGGAGTCAGGGGATGGATGAAGCGGAGAGCCCCGTTTGGAGTGAGGCTGCAAAGGGCATGCCAAAGGAAGTGTTCTGCTGTGCCAAGACTCGTGCTGCGCACGCTTTGTGCTTGGAGTGAGAAACAGGTTCCTTGGTGTTTTCTGCGAAACGCTTTAGCAGCCCGTTGGTGCTAGTATGGAGTCAGGGGATGGATGAAGCGGGGAGCCCCTTTTGGAGTGAGGCTGCAAAGGGCATGCCAAGGGAAGTGTTTTGCTGTGCCAAGACTCGTGCTGCGCACGCTTTGTGCTTGGAGTGAGAAACAGGTTCCTTGGTGTTTTCTGCGAAACGCTTTAGCAGCCGTTGGTGCTAGTATGGAGTCAGGGGATGGATGAAGCGGGGAGCCCCTTTTGGAGTGAGGCTGCAAAGGGCATGCCAAGGGAAGTGTTTTGCTGTGCCAAGACTCGTGCTGCGCACGCTTTGTGCTTGGAGTGAGAAACAGGTTCCTTGGTGTTTTCTGCGAAACGCTTTAGCAGGCCGTTGGTGCTAGTATGGAGTCAGGGGATGGATGAAGCGGAGAGCCCCTTTTGGAGTGAGGCTGCAAAGGGCATGCCAAAGGAAGTGTTTTGCTGTGCCAAGACTCATGCTGCGCACGCTTTGTGCTTGGAGTGAGAAACAGCTTCCTTGGTGTTTTCTGCGAAACGCTTTAGCAGCCCGTTGGTGCTAGTATGGAGTCAGGGGATGGATGAAGCGGAGAGCCCCGTTTGGAGTGAGGCTGCAAAGGGCATGCCAAAGGAAGTGTTTTGCTGTGCCAAGACTCGTGCTGCGCACGCTTTGTGCTTGGAGTGAGAAACAGGTTCCTTGGTGTTTTCTGCGAAAGGCTTTAGCAGCCCGTTGGTGCTAGTATGGAGTCAGGGGATGGATGAAGCGGAGAGCCCCGTTTGGAGTGAGGCTGCAAAGGGCATGCCAAAGGAAGTGTTTTGGTGTGCCAAGACTCGTGCTGCGCACGCTTTGTGCTTGGAGTGAGAAACAGGTTCCTTGGTGTTTTCTGCGAAACGCTTTAGCAGCCCGTTGGTGCTAGTATGGAGTCAGGGGATGGATGAAGCGGAGAGCCCCGTTTGGAGTGAGGCTGCAAAGGGCATGCCAAAGGAAGTGTTTTGCTGTGCCAAGACTCGTGCTGCGCACGCTTTGTGCTTGGAGTGAGAAACAGCTTCCTTGGTGTTTTCTGCGAAACGCTTTAGCAGCCCGTTGGTGCTAGTATGGAGTCAGGGGATGGATGAAGCGGGGAGCCCCGTTTGGAGTGAGGCTGCAAAGGGCATGCCAAGGGAAGTGTTTTGCTGTGCCAAGACCCGTGCTGCGCACGCTTTGTGCTTGGAGTGAGAAACAGCTTCCTTGGTGTTTTCTGCGAAACACTTTAGCAGGCCGTTGGTGCTAGTATGGAGTCAGGGGATGGATGAAGCGGAGAGCCCCGTTTGGAGTGAGGCTGCAAAGGGCATGCCAAAGGAAGTGTTTTGCTGTGCCAAGACTCGTGCTGCGCACGCTTTGTGGTTGGAGTGAGAAACAGGTTCCTTGGTGTTTTCTGCGAAACGCTTTAGCAGCCCGTTGGTGCTAGTATGGAGTCAGGGGATGGATGAAGCGGAGAGCCCCGTTTGGAGTGAGGCTGCAAAGGGCATGCCAAGGGAAGTGTTTTGCTGTGCCAAGACTCGTGCTGCGCACGCTTTGTGGTTGGAGTGAGAAACAGGTTCCTTGGTGTTTTCTGCGAAACGCTTTAGCAGCCCGTTGGTGCTAGTATGGAGTCAGGGGATGGATGAAGCGGAGAGCCCCGTTTGGAGTGAGGCTGCAAAGGGCATGCCAAAGGAAGTGTTCTGCTGTGCCAAGACTCGTGCTGCGCACGCTTTGTGCTTGGAGTGAGAAACAGGTTCCTTGGTGTTTTCTGCGAAACGCTTGAGCAGCCCGTTGGTGCTAGTATGGAGTCAGGGGATGGATGAAGCGGAGAGTCCCTTTTGGAGTGAGGCTGCAAAGGGCATGCCAAAGGAAGTGTTTTGCTGTGCCAAGACTCGTGCTGCGCACGCTTTGTGCTTGGAGTGAGAAACAGGTTCCTTGGTGTTTTCTGCGAAACGCTTTAGCAGCCCGTTGGTGCTAGTATGGAGTCAGGGGATGGATGAAGCGGGGAGCCCCTTTTGGAGTGAGGCTGCAAAGGGCATGCCAAGGGAAGTGTTTTGCTGTGCCAAGACTCGTGCTGCGCACGCTTTGTGCTTGGAGTGAGAAACAGGTTCCTTGGTGTTTTCTGCGAAACGCTTTAGCAGGCCGTTGGTGCTAGTATGGAGTCAGGGGATGGATGAAGCGGAGAGCCCCTTTTGGAGTGAGGCTGCAAAGGGCATGCCAAAGGAAGTGTTTTGCTGTGCCAAGACTCATGCTGCGCACGCTTTGTGCTTGGAGTGAGAAACAGGTTCCTTGGTGTTTTCTGTGAAACGCTTTAGCAGCCCGTTGGTGCTAGTATGGAGTCAGGGGATGGATGAAGCGGAGAGCCCCGTTTGGAGTGAGGCTGCAAAGGGCATGCCAAAGGAAGTGTTTTGCTGTGCCAAGACTCGTGCTGCGCACGCTTTGTGCTTGGAGTGAGAAACAGGTTCCTTGGTGTTTTCTGCGAAACGCTTTAGCAGCCCGTTGGTGCTAGTATGGAGTCAGGGGATGGATGAAGCGGAGAGCCCCGTTTGGAGTGAGGCTGCAAAGGGCATGCCAAAGGAAGTGTTTTGCTGTGCCAAGACTCGTGCTGCGCACGCTTTGTGCTTGGAGTGAGAAACAGGTTCCTTGGTGTTTTCTGCGAAACGCTTTAGCAGCCCGTTGGTGCTAGTATGGAGTCAGGGGATGGATGAAGCGGAGAGCCCCGTTTGGAGTGAGGCTGCAAAGGGCATGTGCCAAAGGAAGTGTTTTGCTGTGCCAAGACTCGTGCTGCGCACGCTTTGTGGTTGGAGTGAGAAACAGGTTCCTTGGTGTTTTCTGCGAAACGCTTTAGCAGCCCGTTGGTGCTAGTATGGAGTCAGGGGATGGATGAAGCGGAGAGCCCCGTTGGAGTGAGGCTGCAAAGGGCATGCCAAAGGAAGTGTTTTGCTGTGCCAAGACTCGTGCTGCGCACGCTTTGTGCTTGGAGTGAGAAACAGCTTCCTTGTGTTTTCTGCGAAACGCTTTAGCAGCCCGTTGGTGCTAGTATGGAGTCAGGGGATGGATGAAGCGGAGAGCCCCGTTTGGAGTGAGGCTGCAAAGGGCATGCCAAAGGAAGTGTTTTGCTGTGCCAAGACTCGTGCTGCGCACGCTTTGTGCTTGGAGTGAGAAACAGGTTCCTTGGTGTTTTCTGCGAAATGCTTAGCAGCCCGTTGGTGCTAGTATGGAATCAGGGGATGGATGAAGCGGAGAGCCCCGTTTGGAGTGAGGCTGCAAAGGGCATGCCAAAGGAAGTGTTTTGCTGTGCCAAGACTCGTGCTGCGCACGCTTTGTGGTTGGAGTGAGAAACAGGTTCCTTGGTGTTTTCTGCGAAACGCTTTAGCAGGCCGTTGGTGCTAGTATGGAGTCAGGGGATGGATGAAGCGGAGAGCCCCGTTTGGAGTGAGGCTGCAAAGGGCATGCCAAGGGAAGTGTTTTGCTGTGCCAAGACTCGTGCTGCGCACGCTTTGTGCTTGGAGTGAGAAACAGGTTCCTTGGTGTTTTCTGCGAAACGCTTGAGCAGCCCGTTGGTGCTAGTATGGAGTCAGGGGATGGATGAAGCGGAGAGCCCCGTTTGGAGTGAGGCTGCAAAGGGCATGCCAAAGGAAGTGTTTTGCTGTGCCAAGACTCGTGCTGCGCACGCTTTGTGGTTGGAGTGAGAAACAGGTTCCTTGGTGTTTTCTGCGAAACGCTTTAGCAGCCCGTTGGTGCTAGTATGGAGTCAGGGGATGGATGAAGCGGAGAGCCCCGTTTGGAGTGAGGCTGCAAAGGGCATGCCAAAGGAAGTGTTTTGCTGTGCCAAGACTCGTGCTGCGCACGCTTTGTGCTTGGAGTGAGAAACAGGTTCCTTGGTGTTTTCTGCGAAACGCTTTAGCAGGCCGTTGGTGCTAGTATGGAGTCAGGGGATGGATGAAGCGGAGAGCCCCGTTTGGAGTGAGGCTGCAAAGGGCATGCCAAAGGAAGTGTTTTGCTGTGCCAAGACTCGTGCTGCGCACGCTTTGTGCTTGGAGTGAGAAACAGCTTCCTTGGTGTTTTCTG
Source organism: Tinamus guttatus (assembly GCF_059628265.1). Taxonomy (NCBI): domain Eukaryota; kingdom Metazoa; phylum Chordata; class Aves; order Tinamiformes; family Tinamidae; genus Tinamus; species Tinamus guttatus. Next base: position 32,892 of record NW_028290052.1, read on the forward strand.
CGAAACGCTTTAGCAGCCCGTTGGTGCTAGTATGGAGTCAGGGGATGGATGAAGCGGAGAGCCCCGTTTGGAGTGAGGCTGCAAAGGGCATGCCAAAGGAAGTGTTTTGCTGTGCCAAGACTCGTGCTGCGCACGCTTTGTGCTTGGAGTGAGAAACAGGTTCCTTGGTGTTTTCTGCGAAACGCTTTAGCAGCCCGTTGGTGCTAGTATGGAGTCAGGGGATGGATGAAGCGGAGAGCCCCGTTTGGAGCGAGGCTGCAAAGGGCATGCCAAAGGAAGTGTTTTGCTGTGCCAAGACTCGTGCTGCGCACGCTTTGTGCTTGGAGTGAGAAACAGGTTCCTTGGTGTTTTCTGCGAAACGCTTTAGCAGCCCGTTGGTGCTAGTATGGAGTCAGGGGATGGATGAAGCGGAGAGCCCCGTTTGGAGTGAGGCTGCAAAGGCCATGCCAAAGGAAGTGTTTTGCTGTGCCAAGACTCGTGCTGCGCACGCTTTGTGCTTGGAGTGAGAAACAGGTTCCTTGGTGTTTTCTGCGAAACGCTTGAGCAGCCCGTTGGTGCTAGTATGGAGTCAGGGGATGGATGAAGCGGAGAGCCCCGTTTGGAGTGAGGCTGCAAAGGGCATGCCAAAGGAAGTGTTTTGCTGTGCCAAGACTCGTGCTGCGCACGCTTTGTGCTTGGAGTGAGAAACAGGTTCCTTGGTGTTTTCTGCGAAACGCTTGAGCAGCCCGTTGGTGCTAGTATGGAGTCAGGGGATGGATGAAGCGGAGAGCCCCGTTTGGAGTGAGGCTGCAAAGGGCATGCCAAAGGAAGTGTTTTGCTGTGCCAAGACTCGTGCTGCGCACGCTTTGTGCTTGGAGTGAGAAACAGGTTCCTTGGTGTTTTCTGCGAAACGCTTTAGCAGGCCGTTGGTGCTAGTATGGAGTCAGGGGATGGATGAAGCGGAGAGCCCCGTTTGGAGTGAGGCTGCAAAGGGCATGCCAAAGGAAGTGTTTTGCTGTGCCAAGACTCGTGCTGCGCACGCTTTGTGCTTGGAGTGAGAAACAGGTTCCTTGGTGTTTTCTGCGAAACGCTTTAGCAGCCCGTTGGTGCTAGTATGGAGTCAGGGGATGGATGAAGCGGAGAGCCCCGTTTGGAGTGAGGCTGCAAAGGGCATGCCAAAGGAAGTGTTTTGCTGTGCCAAGACTCGTGCTGCGCACGCTTTGTGCTTGGAGTGAGAAACAGGTTCCTTGGTGTTTTCTGCGAAACGCTTTAGCAGCCCGTTGGTGCTAGTATGGAGTCAGGGGATGGATGAAGCGGAGAGCCCCGTTTGGAGTGAGGCTGCAAAGGGCATGCCAAAGGAAGTGTTTTGCTGTGCCAAGACTCGTGCTGCGCACGCTTTGTGCTTGGAGTGAGAAACAGCTTCCTTGGTGTTTTCTGCGAAACGCTTTAGCAGCCCGTTGGTGCTAGTATGGAGTCAGGGGATGGATGAAGCGGGGAGCCCCGTTTGGAGTGAGGCTGCAAAGGGCATGCCAAGGGAAGTGTTTTGCTGTGCCAAGACTCGTGCTGCGCACGCTTTGTGCTTGGAGTGAGAAACAGCTTCCTTGGTGTTTTCTGCGAAACACTTTAGCAGGCCGTTGGTGCTAGTATGGAGTCAGGGGATGGATGAAGCGGAGAGCCCCTTTTGGAGTGAGGCTGCAAAGGGCATGCCAAAGGAAGTGTTTTGCTGTGCCAAGACTCGTGCTGCGCACGCTTTGTGGTTGGAGTGAGAAACAGGTTCCTTGGTGTTTTCTGCGAAACGCTTTAGCAGCCCGTTGGTGCTAGTATGGAGTCAGGGGATGGATGAAGCGGAGAGCCCCGTTTGGAGTGAGGCTGCAAAGGGCATGCCAAGGGAAGTGTTTTGCTGTGCCAAGACTCGTGCTGCGCACGCTTTGTGGTTGGAGTGAGAAACAGGTTCCTTGGTGTTTTCTGCGAAACGCTTTAGCAGCCCGTTGGTGCTAGTATGGAGTCAGGGGATGGATGAAGCGGAGAGCCCCGTTTGGAGTGAGGCTGCAAAGGGCATGCCAAAGGAAGTGTTCTGCTGTGCCAAGACTCGTGCTGCGCACGCTTTGTGCTTGGAGTGAGAAACAGGTTCCTTGGTGTTTTCTGCGTAACGCTTGAGCAGCCCGTTGGTGCTAGTATGGAGTCAGGGGATGGATGAAGCGGAGAGTCCCTTTTGGAGTGAGGCTGCAAAGGGCATGCCAAAGGAAGTGTTTTGCTGTGCCAAGACTCGTGCTGCGCACGCTTTGTGCTTGGAGTGAGAAACAGGTTCCTTGGTGTTTTCTGCGAAACGCTTTAGCAGCCCGTTGGTGCTAGTATGGAGTCAGGGGATGGATGAAGCGGGGAGCCCCTTTTGGAGTGAGGCTGCAAAGGGCATGCCAAGGGAAGTGTTTTGCTGTGCCAAGACTCGTGCTGCGCACGCTTTGTGCTTGGAGTGAGAAACAGGTTCCTTGGTGTTTTCTGCGAAACGCTTGAGCAGCCCGTTGGTGCTAGTATGGAGTCAGGGGATGGATGAAGCGGAGAGCCCCGTTTGGAGTGAGGCTGCAAAGGGCATGCCAAAGGAAGTGTTTTGCTGTGCCAAGACTCGTGCTGCGCACGCTTTGTGCTTGGAGTGAGAAACAGGTTCCTTGGTGTTTTCTGCGAAACGCTTTAGCAGCCCGTTGGTGCTAGTATGGAGTCAGGGGATGGATGAAGCGGAGAGCCCCTTTTGGAGTGAGGCTGCAAAGGGCATGCCAAAGGAAGTGTTTTGCTGTGCCAAGACTCGTGCTGCGCACGCTTTGTGCTTGGAGTGAGAAACAGGTTCCTTGGTGTTTTCTGCGAAACGCTTTAGCAGGCCGTTGGTGCTAGTATGGAGTCAGGGGATGGATGAAGCGGAGAGCCCCGTTTGGAGTGAGGCTGCAAAGGGCATGCCAAAGGAAGTGTTTTGCTGTGCCAAGACTCGTGCTGCGCACGCTTTGTGCTTGGAGTGAGAAACAGGTTCCTTGGTGTTTTCTGCGAAACGCTTTAGCAGCCCGTTGGTGCTAGTATGGAGTCAGGGGATGGATGAAGCGGAGAGCCCCGTTTGGAGTGAGGCTGCAAAGGGCATGCCAAAGGAAGTGTTTTGCTGTGCCAAGACTCGTGCTGCGCACGCTTTGTGGTTGGAGTGAGAAACAGGTTCCTTGGTGTTTTCTGCGAAACGCTTTAGCAGCCCGTTGGTGCTAGTATGGAGTCAGGGGATGGATGAAGCGGAGAGCCCCTTTTGGAGTGAGGCTGCAAAGGGCATGCCAAAGGAAGTGTTTTGCTGTGCCAAGACTCGTGCTGCGCACGCTTTGTGGTTGGAGTGAGAAACAGGTTCCTTGGTGTTTTCTGCGAAACGCTTTAGCAGCCCGTTGGTGCTATGGAGTCAGGGGATGGATGAAGCGGAGAGCCCCGTTTGGAGTGAGGCTGCAAAGGGCATGCCAAAGGAAGTGTTTTGCTGTGCCAAGACTCGTGCTGCGCACGCTTTGTGCTTGGAGTGAGAAACAGCTTCCTTGGTGTTTTCTGCGAAACGCTTTAGCAGCCCGTTGGTGCTAGTACGGAGTCAGGGGATGGATGAAGCGGAGAGCCCCGTTTGGAGTGAGGCTGCAAAGGGCATGCCAAAGGAAGTGTTTTGCTGTGCCAAGACTCGTGCTGCGCACGCTTTGTGCTTGGAGTGAGAAACAGGTTCCTTGGTGTTTTCTGCGAAACGCTTTAGCAGCCCGTTGGTGCTAGTATGGAGTCAGGGGATGGATGAAGCGGAGAGCCCCGTTTGGAGTGAGGCTGCAAAGGCCATGCCAAGGGAAGTGTTTTGCTGTGCCAAGACTCGTGCTGCGCACGCTTTGTGCTTGGAGTGAGAAACAGGTTCCTTGGTGTTTTCTGCGAAACGCTTGAGCAGCCCGTTGGTGCTAGTATGGAGTCAGGGGATGGATGAAGCGGAGAGCCCCGTTTGGAGTGAGGCTGCAAAGGGCATGCCAAAGGAAGTGTTTTGCTGTGCCAAGACTCGTGCTGCGCACGCTTTGTGCTTGGAGTGAGAAACAGCTTCCTTGGTGTTTTCTGCGAAACGCTTGAGCAGCCCGTTGGTGCTAGTATGGAGTCAGGGGATGGATGAAGCGGAGAGCCCCGTTTGGAGTGAGGCTGCAAAGGGCATGCCAAGGGAAGTGTTTTGCTGTGCCAAGACTCGTGCTGCGCACGCTTTGTGCTTGGAGTGAGAAACAGCTTCCTTGGTGTTTTCTGCGAAACGCTTGAGCAGCCCGTTGGTGCTAGTATGGAGTCAGGGGATGGATGAAGCGGAGAGCCCCGTTTGGAGTGAGGCTGCAAAGGGCATGCCAAGGGAAGTGTTTTGCTGTGCCAAGACTCGTGCTGCGCACGCTTTGTGCTTGGAGTGAGAAACAGGTTCCTTGGTGTTTTCTGCGAAACGCTTGAGCAGCCCGTTGGTGCTAGTATGGAGTCAGGGGATGGATGAAGCGGAGAGCCCCGTTTGGAGTGAGGCTGCAAAGGGCATGCCAAGGGAAGTGTTTTGCTGTGCCAAGACTCGTGCTGCGCACGCTTTGTGCTTGGAGTGAGAAACAGGTTCCTTGGTGTTTTCTGCGAAACGCTTTAGCAGCCCGTTGGTGCTAGTATGGAGTCAGGGGATGGATGAAGCGGAGAGCCCCTTTTGGAGTGAGGCTGCAAAGGGCATGCCAAAGGAAGTGTTTTGCTGTGCCAAGACTCGTGCTGCGCACGCTTTGTGCTTGGAGTGAGAAACAGGTTCCTTGGTGTTTTCTGCGAAACGCTTGAGCAGCCCGTTGGTGCTAGTATGGAGTCAGGGGATGGATGAAGCGGAGAGCCCCGTTTGGAGTGAGGCTGCAAAGGGCATGCCAAAGGAAGTGTTTTGCTGTGCCAAGACTCGTGCTGCGCACGCTTTGTGCTTGGAGTGAGAAACAGCTTCCTTGGTGTTTTCTGCGAAACGCTTTAGCAGCCCGTTGGTGCTAGTATGGAGTCAGGGGATGGATGAAGCGGAGAGCCCCGTTTGGAGTGAGGCTGCAAAGGGCATGCCAAGGGAAGTGTTTTGCTGTGCCAAGACTCGTGCTGCGCACGCTTTGTGCTTGGAGTGAGAAACAGGTTCCTTGGTGTTTTCTGCGAAACGCTTTAGCAGCCCGTTGGTGCTAGTATGGAGTCAGGGGATGGATGAAGCGGAGAGCCCCGTTTGGAGTGAGGCTGCAAAGGGCATGCCAAGGGAAGTGTTTTGCTGTGCCAAGACTCGTGCTGCGCACGCTTTGTGCTTGGAGTGAGAAACAGGTTCCTTGGTGTTTTCTGCGAAACGCTTTAGCAGCCCGTTGGTGCTAGTATGGAGTCAGGGGATGGATGAAGCGGAGAGCCCCGTTTGGAGTGAGGCTGCAAAGGGCATGCCAAAGGAAGTGTTTTGCTGTGCCAAGACTCGTGCTGCGCACGCTTTGTGCTTGGAGTGAGAAGCAGCTTCCTTGGTGTTTTCTGCGAAACGCTTTAGCAGCCCGTTGGTGCTAGTATGGAGTCAGGGGATGGATGAAGCGGAGAGCCCCGTTTGGAGTGAGGCTGCAAAGGGCATGCCAAAGGAAGTGTTTTGCTGTGCCAAGACTCGTGCTGCGCACGCTTTGTGCTTGGAGTGAGAAACAGCTTCCTTGGTGTTTTCTGCGAAACGCTTGAGCAGCCCGTTGGTGCTAGTATGGAGTCAGGGGATGGATGAAGCGGAGAGCCCCTTTTGGAGTGAGGCTGCAAAGGGCATGCCAAAGGAAGTGTTTTGCTGTGCCAAGACTCGTGCTGCGCACGCTTTGTGCTTGGAGTGAGAAACAGGTTCCTTGGTGTTTTCTGCGAAACGCTTTAGCAGCCCGTTGGTGCTAGTATGGAGTCAGGGGATGGATGAAGCGGAGAGCCCCGTTTGGAGTGAGGCTGCAAAGGGCATGCCAAAGGAAGTGTTTTGCTGTGCCAAGACTCGTGCTGCGCACGCTTTGTGCTTGGAGTGAGAAACAGGTTCCTTGGTGTTTTCTGCGAAACGCTTGAGCAGCCCGTTGGTGCTAGTATGGAGTCAGGGGATGGATGAAGCGGAGAGCCCCTTTTGGAGTGAGGCTGCAAAGGTCATTCCAAGGGTAGTGTTTTGCTGTGCCAAGACTCGTGCTGCGCACGCTTTGTGCTTGGAGTGAGAAACAGGTTCCTTGGTGTTTTCTGCGAAACGCTTTAGCAGCCCGTTGGTGCTAGTATGGAGTCAGGGGATGGATGAAGCGGAGAGCCCCGTTTGGAGTGAGGCTGCAAAGGGCATGCCAAAGGAAGTGTTTTGCTGTGCCAAGACTCGTGCTGCGCACGCTTTGTGCTTGGAGTGAGAAACAGGTTCCTTGGTGTTTTCTGCGAAACGCTTGAGCAGCCCGTTGGTGCTAGTATGGAGTCAGGGGATGGATGAAGCGGAGAGCCCCTTTTGGAGTGAGGCTGCAAAGGGCATGCCAAAGGAAGTGTTTTGCTGTGCCAAGACTCGTGCTGCGCACGCTTTGTGCTTGGAGTGAGAAACAGGTTCCTTGGTGTTTTCTGCGAAACGCTTTAGCAGCCCGTTGGTGCTAGTATGGAGTCAGGGGATGGATGAAGCGGAGAGCCCCGTTTGGAGTGAGGCTGCAAAGGGCATGCCAAAGGAAGTGTTTTGCTGTGCCAAGACTCGTGCTGCGCACGCTTTGTGCTTGGAGTGAGAAACAGGTTCCTTGGTGTTTTCTGCGAAACGCTTGAGCAGCCCGTTGGTGCTAGTATGGAGTCAGGGGATGGATGAAGCGGAGAGCCCCGTTTGGAGTGAGGCTGCAAAGGGCATGCCAAAGGAAGTGTTTTGCTGTGCCAAGACTCGTGCTGCGCACGCTTTGTGCTTGGAGTGAGAAACAGGTTCCTTGGTGTTTTCTGCGAAACGCTTTAGCAGCCCGTTGGTGCTAGTATGGAGTCAGGGGATGGATGAAGCGGAGAGCCCCGTTTGGAGTGAGGCTGCAAAGGGCATGCCAAGGGAAGTGTTTTGCTGTGCCAAGACTCGTGCTGCGCACGCTTTGTGCTTGGAGTGAGAAACAGGTTCCTTGGTGTTTTCTGCGAAACGCTTGAGCAGCCCGTTGGTGCTAGTATGGAGTCAGGGGATGGATGAAGCGGAGAGCCCCGTTTGGAGTGAGGCTGCAAAGGGCATGCCAAAGGAAGTGTTTTGCTGTGCCAAGACTCGTGCTGCGCACGCTTTGTGCTTGGAGTGAGAAACAGGTTCCTTGGTGTTTTCTGCGAAACGCTTGAGCAGCCCGTTGGTGCTAGTATGGAGTCAGGGGATGGATGAAGCGGAGAGCCCCGTTTGGAGTGAGGCTGCAAAGGGCATGCCAAAGGAAGTGTTTTGCTGTGCCAAGACTCGTGCTGCGCACGCTTTGTGCTTGGAGTGAGAAACAGGTTCCTTGGTGTTTTCTGCGAAACGCTTTAGCAGCCCGTTGGTGCTAGTATGGAGTCAGGGGATGGATGAAGCGGAGAGCCCCGTTTGGAGTGAGGCTGCAAAGGGCATGCCAAAGGAAGTGTTTTGCTGTGCCAAGACTCGTGCTGCGCACGCTTTGTGCTTGGAGTGAGAAACAGGTTCCTTGGGGTTCCTTGGTGTTTTCTGCGAAACGCTTTAGCAGCCCGTTGGTGCTAGTATGGAGTCAGGGGATGGATGAAGCGGAGAGCCCCGTTTGGAGTGAGGCTGCAAAGGGCATGCCAAAGGAAGTGTTTTGCTGTGCCAAGACTCGTGCTGCGCACAGCTTTGTGGTTGGAGTGAGAAACAGGTTCCTTGGTGTTTTCTGCGAAACGCTTTAGCAGCCGTTGGTGCTAGTATGGAGTCAGGGGATGATGAAGCGGAGAGCCCCGTTTGGAGTGAGGCTGCAAAGGGCATGCCAAGAGAAGTGTTTTGCTGTGCCAAGACTCGTGCTGCGCACGCTTTGTGGTTGGAGTGAGAAACAGGTTCCTTGGTGTTTTCTGCGAAACGCTTTAGGCAGCCCGTTGGTGCTAGTATGGAGTCAGGGGATGGATGAAGCGGAGAGCCCCGTTTGGAGTGAGGCTGCAAAGGGCATGCCAAAGGAAGTGTTTTGCTGTGCCAAGACTCGTGCTGCGCACTGCTTTGTGGTTGGAGTGAGAAACAGGTTCCTTGGTGTTTTCTGCGAAACGCTTTAGCAGCCCGTTGGTGCTAGTATGGAGTCAGGGGATGGATGAAGCGGAGAGCCCTGTTTGGAGTGAGGCTGCAAAGGGCATGCCAAAGGAAGTGTTTTGCTGTGCCAAGACTCGTGCTGCGCACGCTTTGTGCTTGGAGTGAGAAACAGGTTCCTTGGTGTTTTCTGCGAAACGCTTTAGCAGCCCGTTGGTGCTAGTATGGAGTCAGGGGATGGATGAAGCGGAGAGCCCCGTTTGGAGTGAGGCTGCAAAGGGCATGCCAAAGGAAGTGTTTTGCTGTGCCAAGACTCGTGCTGCACACGCTTTGTGGTTGGAGTGAGAAACAGGTTCCTTGGTGTTTTCTGCGAAACGCTTTAGCAGCCTGTTGGTGCTAGTATGGAGTCAGGGGATGGATGAAGCGGAGAGCCCCGTTTGGAGTGAGGCCTGCAAAGGGCATGCCAAGAGAAGTGTTTTGCTGTGCCAAGACTCGTGCTGCGCACGCTTTGTGGTTGGAGTGAGAAACAGGTTCCTTGGTGTTTCTGCGAAACGCTTTAGCAGCCCGTTGGTGCTAGTATGGAGTCAGGGGACGGATGAAGCGGAGAGCCCCGTTTGGAGTGAGGCTGCAAAGGGCATGCCAAAGGAAGTGTTTTGCTGTGCCAAGACTCGTGCTGCGCACGCTTTGTGGTTGGAGTGAGAAACAGGTTCCTTGGTGTTTTCTGCGAAACGCTTTAGCAGCCCGTTGGTGCTAGTATGGAGTCAGGGGACGGATGAAGCGGAGAGCCCCATTTGGAGTGAGGCTGCAAAGGGCATGCCAAAGGAAGTGTTTTGCTGTGCCAAGACTCGTGCTGCGCACGCTTTGTGGTTGGAGTGAGAAACAGGTTCCTTGGTGTTTTCTGCGAAACGCTTTAGCAGCCCGTTGGTGCTAGTATGGAGTCAGGGGATGGATGAAGCGGAGAGCCCCATTTGGAGTGAGGCTGCAAAGGGCATGCCAAGAGAAGTGTTTTGCTGTGCCAAGACTCGTGCTGCGCACGCTTTGTGGTTGGAGTGAGAAACAGGTTCCTTGGTGTTTTCTGCGAAACGCTTTAGCAGGCCGTTGGTGCTAGTATGGAGTCAGGGAATGGATGAAGCGGAGAGCCCCGTTTGGAGTGAGGCTGCAAAGGGCATGCCAAAGGAAGTGTTTTGCTGTGGCCAAGACTCGTGCTGCGCACGCTTTGTGGTTGGAGTGAGAAACAGGTTCCTTGGTGTTTTCTGCGAAACGCTTTAGCAGCCCGTGGTGCTAGTATGGAGTCAGGGGATGGATGAAGCGGAGAGCCCCGTTTGGAGTGAGGCTGCAAAGGGCATGCCAAAGGAAGTGTTTTGCTGTGCCAAGACTCGTGCTGCGCACGCTTTGTGGTTGGAGTGAGAAACAGGTTCCTTGGTGTTTTCTGCGAAACGCTTTAGCAGCCCGTTGGTGCTAGTATGGAGTCAGGGGATGGATGAAGCGGAGAGCCCCGTTTGGAGTGAGGCTGCAAAGGGCATGCCAAAGGAAGTGTTTTGCTGTGCCAAGACTCGTGCTGCGCACGCTTTGTGGTTGGAGAGAGAAACAGGTTCCTTGGTGTTTTCTGCGAAACGCTTTAGCAGCCCGTTGGTGCTAGTATGGAGTCAGGGATGGATGAAGCGGAGAGCCCCGTTTGGAGTGAGGCTGCAAAGGGCATGCCAAAGGAAGTGTTTTGCTGTGCCAAGACTCGTGCTGCGCACGCTTTGTGTTGGAGTGAGAAACAGGTTCCTTGGTGTTTTCTGCGAAACGCTTTAGCAGCCCGTTGGTGCTAGTATGGAGTCAGGGGATGGATGAAGCGGAGAGCCCCGTTTGGAGTGAGGGCTGCAAAGGGCATGCCAAAGGAAGTGTTTTGCTGTGCCAAGACTCGTGCTGCGCACGCTTTGTGGTTGGAGTGAGAAACAGGTTCCTTGGTGTTTTCTGCGAAACGCTTTAGCAGCCCGTTGGTGCTAGTATGGAGTCAGGGGACGGATGAAGCGGAGAGCCGCATTTGGAGTGAGGCTGCAAAGGGCATGCCAAAGGAAGTGTTTTGCTGTGCCAAGGACTCGTGCTGCGCACGCTTTGTGTTGGAGTGAGAAACAGGTTCCTTGGTGTTTTCTGCGAAACGCTTTAGCAGCCCGTTGGTGCTAGTATGGAGTCAGGGGATGGATGAAGCGGAGAGCCCCATTTGGAGTGAGGCTGCAAAGGGCATGCCAAGAGAAGTGTTTTGCTGTGCCAAGACTCGTGCTGCGCACGCTTTGTGGTTGGAGTGAGAAACAGGTTCCTTGGTGTTTTCTGCGAAACGCTTTAGCAGCCCGTTGGTGCTAGTATGGAGTCAGGGGATGGATGAAGCGGAGAGCCCCGTTTGGAGTGAGGCTGCAAAGGGCATGCCAAAGGAAGTGTTTTGCTGTGCCAAGACTCGTGCTGCGCACAGCTTTGTGATTGGAGTGAGAAACAGGTTCTTGGTGTTTTCTGCGAAACGCTTTAGCAGCCCGTTGGTGCTAGTATGGAGTCAGGGGATGGATGAAGCGGAGAGCCCCGTTTGGAGTGAGGCTGCAAAGGGCATGCCAAAGGAAGTGTTTGCTGTGCCAAGACTCGTGCTGCGCATGCTTTGTGGTTGGAGTGAGAAACAGGTTCCTTGGTGTTTCTGCGAAACGCTTTAGCAGCCCGTTGGTGCTAGTATGGAGTCAGGGGATGGATGAAGCAGAGAGCCCCATTTGGAGTGAGGCTGCAAAGGGCATGCCAAGAGAAGTGTTTTGCTGTGCCAAGACTCGTGCTGCGCACGCTTTGTGGTTGGAGTGAGAACAGGTTCCTTGTGTTTTCTGCGAAACGCTTTAGCAGCCTGTTGGTGCTAGTATGGAGTCAGGGGATGGATGAAGCGGAGAGCCCTGTTTGGAGTGAGGCTGCAAAGGGCATGCCAAGAGAAGTGTTTTGCTGTGCCAAGACTCGTGCTGCGCACGCTTTGTGCTTGGAGTGAGAAACAGGTTCCTTGGTGTTTTCTGTGAAACGCTTTAGCAGCCCGTTGGTGCTAGTATGGAGTCAGGGGATGGATGAAGCGGAGAGCCCCGTTTGGAGTGAGGCTGCAAAGGGCATGCCAAAGGAAGTGTTTTGCTGTGCCAAGACTCGTGCTGCGCACGCTTTGTGGTTGGAGTGAGAAACAGGTCCTTGGTGTTTTCTGCGAAACGCTTTAGCAGCCCGTTGGTGCTAGTATGGAGTCAGGGGATGGATGAAGCGGAGAGCCCCATTTGGAGTGAGGCTGCAAAGGGCATGCCAAGAGAAGTGTTTTGCTGTGCCAAGACTCGTGCTGCGCACGCTTTGTGGTTAGAGTGAGAAACAGGTTCCTTGGTGTTTTCTGCGAAACGCTTAGCAGCCCGTTGGTGCTAGTATGGAGTCAGGGGATGGATGAAGCGGAGAGCCCCGTTTGGAGTGAGGCTGCAAAGGGCATGCCAAAGGAAGTGTTTTGCTGTGCAAGACTCGTGCTGCGCACGCTTTGTGGTTGGAGTGAGAAACAGGTTCCTTGGTGTTTTCTGCGAAACGCTTTAGCAGCCCGTTGGTGCTAGTATGGAGTCAGGGGATGGATGAAGCGGAGAGCCCCATTTGGAGTGAGGCTGCAAAGGGCATGCCAAAGGAAGTGTTTTGCTGTGCCAAGACTCGTGCTGCGCACGCTTTGTGCTTGGAGTGAGAAACAGTTCCTTGGTGTTTTCTGCGAAACGCTTGAGCAGCCCGTTGGTGCTAGTATGGAGTCAGGGGATGGATGAAGCGGAGAGCCCCGTTTGGAGTGAGGCTGCAAAGGGCATGCCAAAGGAAGTGTTTTGCTGTGCCAAGACTCGTGCTGCGCACGCTTTGTGCTTGGAGTGAGAAACAGGTTCCTTGGTGTTTTCTGCGAAACGCTTGAGCAGCCCGTTGGTGCTAGTATGGAGTCAGGGGATGGATGAAGCGGAGAGCCCATTTGGAGTGAGGCTGCAAAGGGCATGCCAAAGGAAGTGTTTTGCTATGCCAAGACTCGTGCTGCGCACGCTTTGTGCTTGTAGTGAGAAACAGGTTCCTTGGTGTTTTCTGCGAAACGCTTTAGCAGCCCGTTGGGTGCTAGTATGGAGTCAGGGGATGGATGAAGCGAGAGCCCCGTTTGGAGTGAGGCTGCAAAGGCATGCCAAAGGAAGTGTTTTGCTGTGCCAAGACTCGTGCTGCGCACGCTTTGTGCTTGGAGTGAGAAACAGCTTCCTTGGTGTTTTCTGCGAAACGCTTGAGCAGCCCGTTGGTGCTAGTATGGAGTCAGGGGATGGATGAAGCGGAGAGCCCCGTTTGAGTGAGGCTGCAAAGGGCATGCCAAAGGAAGTGTTTTGCTGTGCCAAGACTCGTGCTGCGCACGCTTTGTGCTTGGAGTGAGAAACAGGTTCCTTGGTGTTTTCTGCGAAACGCTTGAGCAGCCCGTTGGTGCTAGTATGGAGTCAGGGGATGGATGAAGCGGAGAGCCCCGTTTGGAAGTGAGGCTGCAAAGGGCATGCCAAAGGAAGTGTTTTGCTGTGCCAAGACTCGTGCTGCGCACGCTTTGTGCTTGGAGTGAGAAACAGCTTCCTTGGTGTTTTCTGCGAAACGCTTGAGCAGCCCGTTGGTGCTAGTATGGAGTCAGGGGATGGATGAAGCGGAGAGCCCCGTTTGGAGTGAGGCTGCAAAGGGCATGCCAAAGGAAGTGTTTTGCTGTGCCAAGACTCGTGCTGCGCACAGCTTTGTGCTTGGAGTGAGAAACAGCTTCCTTGGTGTTTCTGCGAAACGCTTGAGCAGCCCGTTGGTGCTAGTATGGAGTCAGGGGATGGATGAAGCGGAGAGCCCCATTTGGAGTGAGGCTGCAAAGGGCATGCCAAAGGAAGTGTTTTGCTGTGCCAAGACTCGTGCTGCGCACCGCTTTGTGCTTGGAGTGAGAAACAGCTTCCTTGGTGTTTTCTGCGAAACGCTTTAGCAGCCCGTTGGTGCTCGTATGGAGTCAGGGGATGGATGAAGCGGAGAGCCCCGTTTGGAGTGAGGCTGCAAAGGGCATGCCAAGGGAAGTGTTTTGCTGTGCCAAGACTCGTGCTGCGCACAGCTTTGTGCTTGGAGTGAGAAACAGGTTCCTTGGTGTTTTCTGCGAAACGCTTGAGCAGCCCGTTGGTGCTAGTATGGAGTCAGGGGATGGATGAAGCGGAGAGCCCGTTTGGAGTGAGGCTGCAAAGGGCATGCCAAAGGAAGTGTTCTGCTGTGCCAAGACTCGTGCTGCGCACGCTTTGTGCTTGGAGTGAGAAACAGCTTCCTTGGTGTTTTCTGCGAAACGCTTTAGCAGCCCGTTGGTGCTAGTATGGAGTCAGGGGATGGATGAAGCGGAGAGCCCCGTTTGGAGTGAGGCTGCAAAGGGCATGCCAAGGAAGTGTTTTGCTGTGCCAAGACTCGTGCTGCGCACGCTTTGTGCTTGGAGTGAGAAACAGGTTCCTTGGTGTTTTCTGCGAAACGCTTGAGCAGCCCGTTGGTGCTAGTATGGAGTCAGGGGATGGATGAAGCGGAGAGCCCCGTTTGGAGTGAGGCTGCAAAGGGCATGCCAAGGAAGTGTTTTGCTGTGCCAAGACTCGTGCTGCGCACGCTTTGTGCTTGGAGTGAGAAACAGCTTCCTTGGTGTTTTCTGCGAAACGCTTGAGCAGCCCGTTGGTGCTAGTATGGAGTCAGGGATGGATGAAGCGGAGAGCCCCGTTTGGAGTGAGGCTGCAAAGGGCATGCCAAAGGAAGTGTTTTGCTGTGCCAAGACTCGTGCTGCGCACGCTTTGTGCTTGGAGTGAGAAACAGGTTCCTTGGTGTTTTCTGCGAAACGCTTGAGCAGCCCGTTGGTGCTAGTATGGAGTCAGGGGATGGATGAAGCGAGAGCCCCGTTTGGAGTGAGGCTGCAAAGGGCATGCCAAAGGAAGTGTTTTGCTGTGCCAAGACTCGTGCTGCGCACGCTTTGTGCTTGGAGTGAGAAACAGCTTCCTTGGTGTTTTCTGCGAAACGCTTTGAGCAGCCCGTTGGTGCTAGTATGGAGTCAGGGGATGGATGAAGCGGAGAGCCCCGTTTGGAGTGAGGCTGCAAAGGGCATGCCAAAGGAAGTGTTTTGCTGTGCCAAGACTCGTGCTGCGCACAGCTTTGTGCTTGGAGTGAGAAACAGGTTCCTTGGTGTTTTCTGCGAAACGCTTGAGCAGCCCGTTGGTGCTAGTATGGAGTCAGGGATGGATGAAGCGGAGAGCCCCGTTTGGAGTGAGGCTGCAAAGGGCATGCCAAAGGAAGTGTTTTGCTGTGCCAAGACTCGTGCTGCGCACGCTTTGTGCTTGGAGTGAGAAACAGCTTCCTTGGTGTTTTCTGCGAAACGCTTGAGCAGCCCGTTGGTGCTAGTATGGAGTCAGGGGATGGATGAAGCGGAGAGCCCCGTTTGGAGTGAGGCTGCAAAGGGCATGCCAAAGGAAGTGTTTTGCTGTGCCAAGACTCGTGCTGCGCACGCTTTGTGCTTGGAGTGAGAAACAGGTTCCTTGGTGTTTTCTGCGAAACGCTTGAGCAGCCCGTTGGTGCTAGTATGGAGTCAGGGGATGGATGAAGCGGAGAGCCCCGTTTGGAGTGAGGCTGCAAAGGGCATGCCAAAGGAAGTGTTTTGCTGTGCCAAGACTCGTGCTGCGCACGCTTTGTGCTTGGAGTGAGAAACAGCTTCCTTGGTGTTTTCTGCGAAACGCTTGAGCAGCCCGTTGGTGCTAGTATGGAGTCAGGGGATGGATGAAGCGGAGAGCCCCGTTTGGAGTGAGGCTGCAAAGGGCATGCCAAAGGAAGTGTTTTGCTGTGCCAAGACTCGTGCTGCGCACGCTTTGTGCTTGGAGTGAGAAACAGGTTCCTTGGTGTTTTCCTGCGAAACGCTTTAGCAGCCCGTTGGTGCTAGTATGGAGTCAGGGGATGGATGAAGCGGAGAGCCCCGTTTGGAGTGAGGCTGCAAAGGGCATGCCAAAGGAAGTGTTTTGGCTGTGCCAAGACTCGTGCTGCGCACGCTTTGTGCTTGGAGTGAGAAACAGCTTCCTTGGTGTTTTCTGCGAAACGCTTGAGCAGCCCGTTGGTGCTAGTATGGAGTCAGGGGATGGATGAAGCGGAGAGCCCCGTTTGGAGTGAGGCTGCAAAGGGCATGCCAAAGGAAGTGTTTTGCTGTGCCAAGACTCGTGCTGCGCACGCTTTGTGCTTGGAGTGAGAAACAGGTTCCTTGGTGTTTTCTGCGAAACGCTTTAGCAGCCCGTTGGTGCTAGTATGGAGTCAGGGGATGGATGAAGCGGAGAGCCCCGTTTGGAGTGAGGCTGCAAAGGGCATGCCAAGGAAGTGTTTTGCTGTGCCAAGACTCGTGCTGCGCACGCTTTGTGGTTGGAGTGAGAAACAGGTTCCTTGGTGTTTTCTGCGAAACGCTTGAGCAGCCCGTTGGTGCTAGTATGGAGTCAGGGGATGGATGAAGCGGAGAGCCCCGTTTGGAGTGAGGCTGCAAAGGGCATGCCTAAGGAAGTGTTTTGCTGTGCCAAGACTCGTGCTGCGCACGCTTTGTGCTTGGAGTGAGAAACAGCTTCCTTGGTGTTTTCTGCGAAACGCTTGAGCAGCCCGTTGGTGCTAGTATGGAGTCAGGGGATGGATGAAGCGGAGAGCCCCGTTTGGAGTGAGGCTGCAAAGGGCATGCCAAAGGAAGTGTTTTGCTGTGCCAAGACTCGTGCTGCGCACGCTTTGTGCTTGGAGTGAGAAACAGTTCCTTGGTGTTTTCTGCGAAACGCTTGAGCAGCCCGTTGGTGCTAGTATGGAGTCAGGGATGGATGAAGCGGAGAGCCCCGTTTGGAGTGAGGCTGCAAAGGGCATGCCAAAGGAAGTGTTTTGCTGTGCCAAGACTCGTGCTGCGCACGCTTTGTGCTTGGAGTGAGAAACAGGTTCCTTGGTGTTTTCTGCGAAACGCTTGAGCAGCCCGTTGGTGCTAGTATGGAGTCAGGGGATGGATGAAGCGGAGAGCCCCATTTGGAGTGAGGCTGCAAAGGGCATGCCAAAGGAAGTGTTTTGCTGTGCCAAGACTCGTGCTGCGCACGCTTTGTGCTTGGAGTGAGAAACAGGTTCCTTGGTGTTTTCTGCGAAACGCTTTAGCAGCCCGTTGGTGCTAGTATGGAGTCAGGGGATGATGAAGCGGAGAGCCCCGTTTGGAGTGAGGCTGCAAAGGGCATGCCAAAGGAAGTGTTTTGCTGTGCCAAGACTCGTGCTGCGCACGCTTTGTGCTTGGAGTGAGAAACAGGCTTCCTTGGTGTTTTCTGCGAAACGCTTGAGCAGCCCGTTGGTGCTAGTATGGAGTCAGGGGATGGATGAAGCGGAGAGCCCCGTTTGGAGTGAGGCTGCAAAGGGCATGCCAAAGGAAGTGTTTTGCTGTGCCAAGACTCGTGCTGCGCCACGCTTTGTGCTTGGAGTGAGAAACAGGTTCCTTGGTGTTTTCTGCGAAACGCTTGAGCAGCCCGTTGGTGCTAGTATGGAGTCAGGGGATGGATGAAGCGGAGAGCCCCGTTTGGAGTGAGGCTGCAAAGGGCATGCCAAAGGAAGTGTTTGCTGTGCCAAGACTCGTGCTGCGCACGCTTTGTGCTTGGAGTGAGAAACAGCTTCCTGGTGTTTTCTGCGAAACGCTTGAGCAGCCCGTTGGTGCTAGTATGGAGTCAGGGGATGGATGAAGCGGAGAGCCCCGTTTGGAGTGAGGCTGCAAAGGGCATGCCAAAGGAAGTGTTTTGCTGTGCCAAGACTCGTGCTGCGCACGCTTTGTGCTTGGAGTGAGAAACAGCTTCCTTGGTGTTTTCTGCGAAACGCTTGAGCAGCCGTTGGTGCTAGTATGGAGTCAGGGGATGGATGAAGCGGAGAGCCCCATTTGGAGTGAGGCTGCAAAGGGCATGCCAAAGGAAGTGTTTTGCTGTGCCAAGACTCGTGCTGCGCACGCTTTGTGCTTGGAGTGAGAAACAGCTTCCTTGGTGTTTTCTGCGAAACGCTTTAGCAGCCCGTTGGTGCTAGTATGGAGTCAGGGGATGGATGAAGCGGAGAGCCCCGTTTGGAGTGAGGCTGCAAAGGCATGCCAAGGAAGTGTTTTGCTGTGCCAAGACTCGTGCTGCGCACGCTTTGTGCTTGGAGGTGAGAAACAGGTTCCTTGGTGTTTTCTGCGAAACGCTTGAGCAGCCCGTTGGTGCTAGTATGGAGTCAGGGATGGATGAAGCGGAGAGCCCCGTTTGGAGTGAGGCTGCAAAGGGCATGCCAAAGGAAGTGTTTTGCTGTGCCAAGACTCGTGCTGCGCACGCTTTGTGCTTGGAGTGAGAAACAGGTTCCTTGGTGTTTTCTGCGAAACGCTTTAGCAGCCCGTTGGTGCTAGTATGGAGTCAGGGGATGGATGAAGCGGAGAGCCCCGTTTGGAGTGAGGCTGCAAAGGGCATGCCAAGGGAAGTGTTTTGCTGTGCCAAGACTCGTGCTGCGCACGCTTTGTGCTTGGAGTGAGAAACAGCTTCCTTGGTGTTTTCTGCGAAACGCTTGAGCAGCCCGTTGGTGCTAGTATGGAGTCAGGGGATGGATGAAGCGGAGAGCCCCGTTTGGAGTGAGGCTGCAAAGGGCATGCCAAAGGGAAGTGTTTTGCTGTGCCAAGACTCGTGCTGCGCACGCTTTGTGCTTGGAGTGAGAAACAGCTTCCTTGGTGTTTTCTGCGAAACGCTTGAGCAGGCCCGTTGGTGCTAGTATGGAGTCAGGGGATGGATGAAGCGGAGAGCCCCGTTTGGAGTGAGGCTGCAAAGGGCATGCCAAAGGAAGTGTTTTGCTGTGCCAAGACTCGTGCTGCGCACGCTTTGTGCTTGGAGTGAGAAACAGCTTCCTTGGTGTTTTCTGCGAAACGCTTGAGCAGCCCGTTGGTGCTAGTATGGAGTCAGGGATGGATGAAGCGGAGAGCCCCGTTTGGAGTGAGGCTGCAAAGGGCATGCCAAAGGAAGTGTTTTGCTGTGCCAAGACTCGTGCTGCGCACGCTTTGTGCTTGGAGTGAGAAACAGGTTCCTTGGTGTTTTCTGCGAAACGCTTGAGCAGCCCGTTGGTGCTAGTATGGAGTCAGGGGATGGATGAAGCGGAGAGCCCCGTTTGGAGTGAGGCTGCAAAGGGCATGCCAAAGGAAGTGTTTTGCTGTGCCAAGACTCGTGCTGCGCACGCTTTGTGCTTGGAGTGAGAAACAGCTTCCTTGGTGTTTTCTGCGAAACGCTTGAGCAGCCCGTTGGTGCTAGTATGGAGTCAGGGGATGGATGAAGCGGAGAGCCCGTTTGAGTGAGGCTGCAAAGGGCATGCCAAGGAAGTGTTTTGCTGTGCCAAGACTCGTGCTGCGCACAGCTTTGTGCTTGGAGTGAGAAACAGGTTCCTTGGTGTTTTCTGCGAAACGCTTTAGCAGCCCGTTGGTGCTAGTATGGAGTCAGGGGATGGATGAAGCGGAGAGCCCCGTTTGGAGTGAGGCTGCAAAGGGCATGCCAAAGGAAGTGTTTTGCTGTGCCAAGACTCGTGCTGCGCACGCTTTGTGCTTGGAGTGAGAAACAGGTTCCTTGGTGTTTTCTGCGAAACGCTTTAGCAGCCCGTTGGTGCTAGTATGGAGTCAGGGGATGGATGAAGCGGAGAGCCCCGTTTGGAGTGAGGCTGCAAAGGGCATGCCAAGGGAAGTGTTTTGCTGTGCCAAGACTCGTGCTGCGCACTGCTTTGTGCTTGGAGTGAGAAACAGTTCCTTGGTGTTTTCTGCGAAACGCTTTAGCAGCCCGTTGGTGCTAGTATGGAGTCAGGGGATGGATGAAGCGGAGAGCCCCGTTTGGAGTGAGGCTGCAAAGGGCATGCCAAGGGAAGTGTTTTGCTGTGCCAAGACTCGTGCTGCGCACGCTTTGTGCTTGGAGTGAGAAACAGGTTCCTTGGTGTTTTCTGCGAAACGCTTGAGCAGCCCGTTGGTGCTAGTATGGAGTCAGGGGATGGATGAAGCGGAGAGCCCCGTTTGGAGTGAGGCTGCAAAGGGCATGCCAAGGGAAGTGTTTTGCTGTGCCAAGACTCGTGCTGCGCACGCTTTGTGCTTGGAGTGAGAAACAGGTTCCTTGGTGTTTTCTGCGAAACGCTTGAGCAGCCCGTTGGTGCTAGTATGGAGTCAGGGATGGATGAAGCGGAGAGCCCCGTTTGGAGTGAGGCTGCAAAGGGCATGCCAAAGGAAGTGTTTTGCTGTGCCAAGACTCGTGCTGCGCACGCTTTGTGCTTGGAGTGAGAACAGGTTCCTTGGTGTTTTCTGCGAAACGCTTGAGCAGCCCGTTGGTGCTAGTATGGAGTCAGGGGATGATGAAGCGGAGAGCCCCGTTTGGAGTGAGGCTGCAAAGGGCATGCCAAAGGAAGTGTTTTGCTGTGCCAAGACTCGTGCTGCGCACGCTTTGTGCTTGGAGTGAGAAACAGGTTCCTTGGTGTTTTCTGCGAAACGCTTGAGGCAGCCCGTTGGTGCTAGTATGGAGTCAGGGGATGGATGAAGCGGAGAGCCCCGTTTGGAGTGAGGCTGCAAAGGGCATGCCAAAGGAAGTGTTTTGCTGTGCCAAGACTCGTGCTGCGCACGCTTTGTGCTTGGAGTGAGAAACAGCTTCCTTGGTGTTTTCTGCGAAACGCTTGAGCAGCCCGTTGGTGCTAGTATGGAGTCAGGGGATGGATGAAGCGGAGAGCCCCGTTTGGAGTGAGGCTGCAAAGGGCATGCAAAGGAAGTGTTTTGCTGTGCCAAGACTCGTGCTGCGCACGCTTTGTGCTTGGAGTGAGAAACAGCTTCCTTGGTGTTTTCTGCGAAACGCTTTAGCAGCCCGTTGGTGCTAGTATGGAGTCAGGGATGGATGAAGCGGAGAGCCCCGTTTGGAGTGAGGCTGCAAAGGCATGCCAAAGGAAGTGTTTTGCTGTGCCAAGACTCGTGCTGCGCACGCTTTGTGCTTGGAGTGAGAAACAGCTTCCTTGGTGTTTTCTGCGAAACGCTTTAGCAGCCCGTTGGTGCTAGTATGGAGTCAGGGGATGGATGAAGCGGAGAGCCCCGTTTGGAGTGAGGCTGCAAAGGGCATGCCAAAGGAAGTGTTTTGCTGTGCCAAGACTCGTGCTGCGCACGCTTTGTGCTTTGGAGTGAGAAACAGGTTCCTTGGTGTTTTCTGCGAAACGCTTTAGCAGCCCGTTGGTGCTAGTATGGAGTCAGGGGATGGATGAAGCGGAGAGCCCCGTTTGGAGTGAGGCTGCAAAGGCATGCCAAAGGAAGTGTTTTGCTGTGCCAAGACTCGTGCTGCGCACGCTTTGTGCTTGGAGTGAGAAACAGGTTCCTTGGTGTTTTCTGCGAAACGCTTGAGCAGCCCGTTGGTGCTAGTATGGAGTCAGGGGATGGATGAAGCGGAGAGCCCGTTTGGAGTGAGGCTGCAAAGGGCATGCAAAGGAAGTGTTTTGCTGTGCCAAGACTCGTGCTGCGCACGCTTTGTGCTTGGAGTGAGAACAGCTTCCTTGGTGTTTTCTGCGAAACGCTTGAGCAGCCCGTTGGTGCTAGTATGGAGTCAGGGATGGATGAAGCGGAGAGCCCCGTTTGGAGTGAGGCTGCAAAGGGCATGCCAAAGGAAGTGTTTTGCTGTGCCAAGACTCGTGCTGCGCACATGCTTTGTGCTTGGAGTGAGAAACAGCTTCCTTGGTGTTTTCTGCGAAACGCTTGAGCAGCCCGTTGGTGCTAGTATGGAGTCAGGGGATGGATGAAGCGGAGAGCCCCGTTTGGAGTGAGGCTGCAAAGGGCATGCCAAAGGAAGTGTTTTGCTGTGCCAAGACTCGTGCTGCGCACTGCTTTGTGCTTGGAGTGAGAAACAGCTTCCTTGGTGTTTTCTGCGAAACGCTTGAGCAGCCCGTTGGTGCTAGTATGGAGTCAGGGGATGGATGAAGCGGAGAGCCCAGTTTGGAGTGAGGCTGCAAAGGGCATGCCAAAGGAAGTGTTTTGCTGTGCCAAGACTCGTGCTGCGCACGCTTTGTGCTTGGAGTGAGAAACAGCTTCCTTGGTGTTTTCTGCGAAACGCTTTAGCAGCCCGTTGGTGCTAGTATGGAGTCAGGGGATGGATGAAGCGGAGAGCCCCGTTTGGAGTGAGGCTGCAAAGGGCATGCCAAAGGAAGTGTTTTGCTGTGCCAAGACTCGTGCTGCGCACAGCTTTGTGCTTGGAGTGAGAAACAGCTTCCTTGTGTTTTCTGCGAAACGCTTGAGCAGCCCGTTGGTGCTAGTATGGAGTCAGGGGATGGATGAAGCGGAGAGCCCCGTTTGGAGTGAGGCTGCAAAGGGCATGCAAAGGAAGTGTTTTGCTGTGCCAAGACTCGTGCTGCGCACGCTTTGTGCTTGGAGTGAGAACAGTTCCTTGGTGTTTTCTGCGAAACGCTTTAGCAGCCCGTTGGTGCTAGTATGGAGTCAGGGGATGATGAAGCGGAGAGCCCCGTTTGAGTGAGGCTGCAAAGGGCATGCCAAAGGAAGTGTTTTGCTGTGCCAAGACTCGTGCTGCGCACGCTTTGTGCTTGGAGTGAGAAACAGGTTCCTTGGTGTTTTCTGCGAAACGCTTTAGCAGCCCGTTGGTGCTAGTATGGAGTCAGGGGATGGATGAAGCGGAGAGCCCCGTTTGGAGTGAGGCTGCAAAGGGCATGCCAAGGAAGTGTTTTGCTGTGGCCAAGACTCGTGCTGCGCACAAGCTTTGTGCTGGAGTGAGAAACAGGTTCCTTGGTGTTTTCTGCGAAACGCTTGAGCAGCCCGTTGGTGCTAGTATGGAGTCAGGGGATGGATGAAGCGGAGAGCCCCGTTTGGACGTTTGGAGTGAGGCTGCAAAGGGCATGCCAAAGGAAGTGTTTTGCTGTGCCAAGACTCGTGCTGCGCACGCTTTGTGCTTGGAGTGAGAAACAGGTTCCTTGGTGTTTTCTGCGAAACGCTTGAGCAGCCGTTGGTGCTAGTATGGAGTCAGGGGATGGATGAAGCGGAGAGCCCCGTTTGGAGTGAGGCTGCAAAGGGCATGCCAAAGGAAGTGTTTTGCTGTGCCAAGACTCGTGCTGCGCACGCTTTGTGCTTGGAGTGAGAAACAGCTTCCTTGGTGTTTTCTGCGAAACGCTTGAGCAGCCCGTTGGTGCTAGTATGGAGTCAGGGGATGGATGAAGCGGAGAGCCCCGTTTGGAGTGAGGCTGCAAAGGGCATGCCAAAGGAAGTGTTTTGCTGTGCCAAGACTCGTGCTGCGCACGCTTTGTGCTTGGAGTGAGAAACAGCTTCCTTGGTGTTTTCTGCGAAACGCTTTAGCAGCCCGTTGGTGCTAGTATGGAGTCAGGGGATGGATGAAGCGGAGAGCCCCGTTTGGAGTGAGGCTGCAAAGGGCATGCCAAAGGAAGTGTTTTGCTGTGCCAAGACTCGTGCTGCGCACGCTTTGTGCTTGGAGTGAGAAACAGCTTCCTTGGTGTTTTCTGCGAAACGCTTGAGCAGCCCGTTGGTGCTAGTATGGAGTCAGGGGATGGATGAAGCGGAGAGCCCCGTTTGGAGTGAGGCTGCAAAGGGCATGCCAAAGGAAGTGTTTTGCTGTGCCAAGACTCGTGCTGCGCACGCTTTGTGCTTGGAGTGAGAAACAGCTTCCTTGGTGTTTTCTGCGAAACGCTTTAGCAGCCCGTTGGTGCTAGTATGGAGTCAGGGGATGGATGAAGCGGAGAGCCCCGTTTGGAGTGAGGCTGCAAAGGGCATGCCAAAGGAAGTGTTTTGCTGTGCCAAGACTCGTGCTGCGCACGCTTTGTGCTTGGAGTGAGAAACAGGTTCCTTGGTGTTTTCTGCGAAACGCTTGAGCAGCCCGTTGTGCTAGTATGGAGTCAGGGGATGGATGAAGCGGAGAGCCCCGTTTGGAGTGAGGCTGCAAAGGGCATGCCAAAGGAAGTGTTTTGCTGTGCCAAGACTCGTGCTGCGCACGCTTTGTGCTTGGAGTGAGAAACAGCTTCCTTGGTGTTTTCTGCGAAACGCTTGAGCAGCCCGTTGGTGCTAGTATGGAGTCAGGGGATGGATGAAGCGGAGAGCCCCATTTGGAGTGAGGCTGCAAAGGGCATGCCAAAGGAAGTGTTTTGCTGTGCCAAGACTCGTGCTGCGCACGGCTTTGTGCTTGGAGTGAGAAACAGCTTCCTTGGTGTTTTCTGCGAAACGCTTTAGCAGCCCGTTGGTGCTAGTATGGAGTCAGGGGATGGATGAAGCGGAGAGCCCCGTTTGGAGTGAGGCTGCAAAGGGCATGCCAAAGGAAGTGTTTTGCTGTGCCAAGACTCGTGCTGCGCACGCTTTGTGCTTGGAGTGAGAAACAGGTTCCTTGGTGTTTTCTGCGAAACGCTTGAGCAGCCCGTTGGTGCTAGTATGGAGTCAGGGGATGGATGAAGCGGAGAGCCCCGTTTGGAGTGAGGCTGCAAAGGGCATGCCAAGGGAAGTGTTTTGCTGTGCCAAGACTCGTGCTGCGCACGCTTTGTGCTTGGAGTGAGAAACAGGTTCCTTGGTGTTTTCTGCGAAACGCTTTAGCAGCCCGTTGGTGCTAGTATGGAGTCAGGGGATGGATGAAGCGGAGAGCCCCGTTTGGAGTGAGGCTGCAAAGGGCATGCCAAAGGAAGTGTTCTGCTGTGCCAAGACTCGTGCTGCGCACGCTTTGTGCTTGGAGTGAGAAACAGGTTCCTTGGTGTTTTCTGCGAAACGCTTTAGCAGCCCGTTGGTGCTAGTATGGAGTCAGGGGATGGATGAAGCGGAGAGCCCCGTTTGGAGTGAGGCTGCAAAGGGCATGCCAAGGGAAGTGTTTTGCTGTGCCAAGACTCGTGCTGCGCACGCTTTGTGCTTGGAGTGAGAAACAGGTTCCTTGGTGTTTTCTGCGAAACGCTTGAGCAGCCCGTTGGTGCTAGTATGGAGTCAGGGGATGGATGAAGCGGAGAGCCCCGTTTGGAGTGAGGCTGCAAAGGGCATGCCAAGGGAAGTGTTTTGCTGTGCCAAGACTCGTGCTGCGCACGCTTTGTGCTTGGAGTGAGAAACAGGTTCCTTGGTGTTTTCTGCGAAACGCTTGAGCAGCCCGTTGGTGCTAGTATGGAGTCAGGGGATGGATGAAGCGGAGAGCCCCGTTTGGAGTGAGGCTGCAAAGGGCATGCCTAAGGAAGTGTTTTGCTGTGCCAAGACTCGTGCTGCGCACGCTTTGTGCTTGGAGTGAGAAACAGGTTCCTTGGTGTTTTCTGCGAAACGCTTGAGCAGCCCGTTGGTGCTAGTATGGAGTCAGGGGATGGATGAAGCGGAGAGCCCCGTTTGGAGTGAGGCTGCAAAGGGCATGCCAAAGGAAGTGTTTTGCTGTGCCAAGACTCGTGCTGCGCACGCTTTGTGCTTGGAGTGAGAAACAGCTTCCTTGGTGTTTTCTGCGAAACGCTTGAGCAGCCCGTTGGTGCTAGTATGGAGTCAGGGGATGGATGAAGCGGAGAGCCCCGTTTGGAGTGAGGCTGCAAAGGGCATGCCAAAGGAAGTGTTTTGCTGTGCCAAGACTCGTGCTGCGCACGCTTTGTGCTTGGAGTGAGAAACAGCTTCCTTGGTGTTTTCTGCGAAACGCTTGAGCAGCCCGTTGGTGCTAGTATGGAGTCAGGGGATGGATGAAGCGGAGAGCCCCGTTTGGAGTGAGGCTGCAAAGGGCATGCCAAAGGAAGTGTTTTGCTGTGCCAAGACTCGTGCTGCGCACGCTTTGTGCTTGGAGTGAGAAACAGCTTCCTTGGTGTTTTCTGCGAAACGCTTGAGCAGCCCGTTGGTGCTAGTATGGAGTCAGGGGATGGATGAAGCGGAGAGCCCCGTTTGGAGTGAGGCTGCAAAGGGCATGCCAAAGGAAGTGTTTTGCTGTGCCAAGACTCGTGCTGCGCACGCTTTGTGCTTGGAGTGAGAAACAGCTTCCTTGGTGTTTTCTGCGAAACGCTTGAGCAGCCCGTTGGTGCTAGTATGGAGTCAGGGGATGGATGAAGCGGAGAGCCCCGTTTGGAGTGAGGCTGCAAAGGGCATGCCAAAGGAAGTGTTTTGCTGTGCCAAGACTCGTGCTGCGCACGCTTTGTGCTTGGAGTGAGAAACAGCTTCCTTGGTGTTTTCTGCGAAACGCTTTAGCAGCCCGTTGGTGCTAGTATGGAGTCAGGGGATGGATGAAGCGGAGAGCCCCGTTTGGAGTGAGGCTGCAAAGGGCATGCCAAAGGAAGTGTTTTGCTGTGCCAAGACTCGTGCTGCGCACGCTTTGTGCTTGGAGTGAGAAACAGCTTCCTTGGTGTTTTCTGCGAAACGCTTGAGCAGCCCGTTGGTGCTAGTATGGAGTCAGGGGATGGATGAAGCGGAGAGCCCCGTTTGGAGTGAGGCTGCAAAGGGCATGCCAAAGGAAGTGTTTTGCTGTGCCAAGACTCGTGCTGCGCACGCTTTGTGCTTGGAGTGAGAAACAGGTTCCTTGGTGTTTTCTGCGAAACGCTTGAGCAGCCCGTTGGTGCTAGTATGGAGTCAGGGGATGGATGAAGCGGAGAGCCCCGTTTGGAGTGAGGCTGCAAAGGGCATGCCAAGGGAAGTGTTTTGCTGTGCCAAGACTCGTGCTGCGCACGCTTTGTGCTTGGAGTGAGAAACAGGTTCCTTGGTGTTTTCTGCGAAACGCTTGAGCAGCCCGTTGGTGCTAGTACGGAGTCAGGGGATGGATGAAGCGGAGAGCCCCGTTTGGAGTGAGGCTGCAAAGGGCATGCCAAGGGAAGTGTTTTGCTGTGCCAAGACTCGTGCTGCGCACGCTTTGTGGTTGGAGTGAGAAACAGGTTCCTTGGTATTTTCTGCGAAACGCTTGAGCAGCCCGTTGGTGCTAGTATGGAGTCAGGGGATGGATGAAGCGGAGAGCCCCGTTTGGAGTGAGGCTGCAAAGGGCATGCCTAAGGAAGTGTTTTGCTGTGCCAAGACTCGTGCTGCGCACGCTTTGTGCTTGGAGTGAGAAACAGGTTCCTTGGTGTTTTCTGCGAAACGCTTGAGCAGCCCGTTGGTGCTAGTATGGAGTCAGGGGATGGATGAAGCGGAGAGCCCCGTTTGGAGTGAGGCTGCAAAGGGCATGCCAAAGGAAGTGTTTTGCTGTGCCAAGACTCGTGCTGCGCACGCTTTGTGCTTGGAGTGAGAAACAGGTTCCTTGGTGTTTTCTGCGAAACGCTTGAGCAGCCCGTTGGTGCTAGTATGGAGTCAGGGGATGAATGAAGCGGAGAGCCCCGTTTGGAGTGAGGCTGCAAAGGGCATGCCAAAGGAAGTGTTTTGCTGTGCCAAGACTCGTGCTGCGCACGCTTTGTGCTTGGAGTGAGAAACAGGTTCCTTGGTGTTTTCTGCGAAACGCTTGAGCAGCCCGTTGGTGCTAGTATGGAGTCAGGGGATGGATGAAACGGAGAGCCCCATTTGGAGTGAGGCTGCAAAGGGCATGCCAAAGGAAGTGTTTTGCTGTGCCAAGACTCGTGCTGCGCACGCTTTGTGCTTGGAGTGAGAAACAGGTTCCTTGGTGTTTTCTGCGAAACGCTTTAGCAGCCCGTTGGTGCTAGTATGGAGTCAGGGGATGGATGAAGCGGAGAGCCCCGTTTGGAGTGAGGCTGCAAAGGGCATGCCAAAGGAAGTGTTTTGCTGTGCCAAGACTCGTGCTGCGCACGCTTTGTGCTTGGAGTGAGAAACAGCTTCCTTGGTGTTTTCTGCGAAACGCTTGAGCAGCCCGTTGGTGCTAGTATGGAGTCAGGGGATGGATGAAGCGGAGAGCCCCGTTTGGAGTGAGGCTGCAAAGGGCATGCCAAGGGAAGTGTTTTGCTGTGCCAAGACTCGTGCTGCGCACGCTTTGTGCTTGGAGTGAGAAACAGGTTCCTTGGTGTTTTCTGCGAAACGCTTGAGCAGCCCGTTGGTGCTAGTATGGAGTCAGGGGATGGATGAAGCGGAGAGCCCCGTTTGGAGTGAGGCTGCAAAGGGCATGCCAAAGGAAGTGTTTTGCTGTGCCAAGACTCGTGCTGCGCACGCTTTGTGCTTGGAGTGAGAAACAGCTTCCTTGGTGTTTTCTGCGAAACGCTTGAGCAGCCCGTTGGTGCTAGTATGGAGTCAGGGGATGGATGAAGCGGAGAGCCCCATTTGGAGTGAGGCTGCAAAGTGCATGCCAAAGGAAGTGTTTTGCTGTGCCAAGACTCGTGCTGCGCACGCTTTGTGCTTGGAGTGAGAAACAGGTTCCTTGGTGTTTTCTGCGAAACGCTTTAGCAGCCCATTGGTGCTAGTATGGAGTCAGGGGATGGATGAAGCGGAGAGCCCCGTTTGGAGTGAGGCTGCAAAGGGCATGCCAAAGGAAGTGTTCTGCTGTGCCAAGACTCGTGCTGCGCACGCTTTGTGCTTGGAGTGAGAAACAGGTTCCTTGGTGTTTTCTGCGAAACGCTTTAGCAGCCCGTTGGTGCTAGTATGGAGTCAGGGGATGGATGAAGCGGAGAGCCCCGTTTGGAGTGAGGCTGCAAAGGGCATGCCAAGGGAAGTGTTTTGCTGTGCCAAGACTCGTGCTGCGCACGCTTTGTGCTTGGAGTGAGAAACAGGTTCCTTGGTGTTTTCTGCGAAACGCTTTAGCAGCCCGTTGGTGCTAGTATGGAGTCAGGGGATGGATGAAGCGGAGAGCCCCGTTTGGAGTGAGGCTGCAAAGGGCATGCCAAAGGAAGTGTTCTGCTGTGCCAAGACTCGTGCTGCGCACGCTTTGTGCTTGGAGTGAGAAACAGGTTCCTTGGTGTTTTCTGCGAAACGCTTTAGCAGCCCGTTGGTGCTAGTATGGAGTCAGGGGATGGATGAAGCGGAGAGCCCCGTTTGGAGTGAGGCTGCAAAGGGCATGCCAAGGGAAGTGTTTTGCTGTGCCAAGACTCGTGCTGCGCACGCTTTGTGCTTGGAGTGAGAAACAGCTTCCTTGGTGTTTTCTGCGAAACGCTTGAGCAGCCCGTTGGTGCTAGTATGGAGTCAGGGGATGGATGAAGCGGAGAGCCCCGTTTGGAGTGAGGCTGCAAAGGGCATGCCAAGGGAAGTGTTTTGCTGTGCCAAGACTCGTGCTGCGCACGCTTTGTGGTTGGAGTGAGAAACAGGTTCCTTGGTGTTTTCTGCGAAACGCTTGAGCAGCCCGTTGGTGCTAGTATGGAGTCAGGGGATGGATGAAGCGGAGAGGCCCGTTTGGAGTGAGGCTGCAAAGGGCATGCCTAAGGAAGTGTTTTGCTGTGCCAAGACTCGTGCTGCGCACGCTTTGTGCTTGGAGTGAGAAACAGGTTCCTTGGTGTTTTCTGCGAAACGCTTGAGCAGCCCGTTGGTGCTAGTATGGAGTCAGGGGATGGATGAAGCGGAGAGCCCCGTTTGGAGTGAGGCTGCAAAGGGCATGCCAAAGGAAGTGTTTTGCTGTGCCAAGACTCGTGCTGCGCACGCTTTGTGCTTGGAGTGAGAAACAGGTTCCTTGGTGTTTTCTGCGAAACGCTTGAGCAGCCCGTTGGTGCTAGTATGGAGTCAGGGGATGGATGAAGCGGAGAGCCCCGTTTGGAGTGAGGCTGCAAAGGGCATGCCAAAGGAAGTGTTTTGCTGTGCCAAGACTCGTGCTGCGCACGCTTTGTGCTTGGAGTGAGAAACAGGTTCCTTGGTGTTTTCTGCGAAACGCTTGAGCAGCCCGTTGGTGCTAGTATGGAGTCAGGGGATGGATGAAGCGGAGAGCCCCATTTGGAGTGAGGCTGCAAAGGGCATGCCAAAGGAAGTGTTTTGCTATGCCAAGACTCGTGCTGCGCACGCTTTGTGCTTGGAGTGAGAAACAGGTTCCTTGGTGTTTTCTGCGAAACGCTTTAGCAGCCCGTTGGTGCTAGTATGGAGTCAGGGGATGGATGAAGCGGAGAGCCCCGTTTGGAGTGAGGCTGCAAAGGGCATGCCAAAGGAAGTGTTTTGCTGTGCCAAGACTCGTGCTGCGCACGCTTTGTGCTTGGAGTGAGAAACAGCTTCCTTGGTGTTTTCTGCGAAACGCTTGAGCAGCCCGTTGGTGCTAGTATGGAGTCAGGGGATGGATGAAGCGGAGAGCCCCGTTTGGAGTGAGGCTGCAAAGGGCATGCCAAAGGAAGTGTTTTGCTGTGCCAAGACTCGTGCTGCGCACGCTTTGTGCTTGGAGTGAGAAACAGCTTCCTTGGTGTTTTCTGCGAAACGCTTGAGCAGCCCGTTGGTGCTAGTATGGAGTCAGGGGATGGATGAAGCGGAGAGCCCCGTTTGGAGTGAGGCTGCAAAGGGCATGCCAAAGGAAGTGTTTTGCTGTGCCAAGACTCGTGCTGCACACGCTTTGTGCTTGGAGTGAGAAACAGCTTCCTTGGTGTTTTCTGCGAAACGCTTGAGCAGCCCGTTGGTGCTAGTGTGGAGTCAGGGGATGGATGAAGCGGAGAGCCCCATTTGGAGTGAGGCTGCAAAGGGCATGCCAAAGGAAGTGTTTTGCTGTGCCAAGACTCGTGCTGCGCACGCTTTGTGCTTGGAGTGAGAAACAGCTTCCTTGGTGTTTTCTGCGAAACGCTTTAGCAGCCCGTTGGTGCTAGTATGGAGTCAGGGGATGGATGAAGCGGAGAGCCCCGTTTGGAGTGAGGCTGCAAAGGGCATGCCAAAGGAAGTGTTTTGCTGTGCCAAGACTCGTGCTGCGCACGCTTTGTGCTTGGAGTGAGAAACAGCTTCCTTGGTGTTTTCTGCGAAACGCTTGAGCAGCCCGTTGGTGCTAGTATGGAGTCAGGGGATGGATGAAGCGGAGAGCCCCGTTTGGAGTGAGGCTGCAAAGGGCATGCCAAAGGAAGTGTTCTGCTGTGCCAAGACTCGTGCTGCGCACGCTTTGTGCTTGGAGTGAGAAACAGCTTCCTTGGTGTTTTCTGCGAAACGCTTTAGCAGCCCGTTGGTGCTAGTATGGAGTCAGGGGATGGATGAAGCGGAGAGCCCCGTTTGGAGTGAGGCTGCAAAGGGCATGCCAAGGGAAGTGTTTTGCTGTGCCAAGACTCGTGCTGCGCACGCTTTGTGCTTGGAGTGAGAAACAGGTTCCTTGGTGTTTTCTGCGAAACGCTTGAGCAGCCCGTTGGTGCTAGTATGGAGTCAGGGGATGGATGAAGCGGAGAGCCCCGTTTGGAGTGAGGCTGCAAAGGGCATGCCAAAGGAAGTGTTTTGCTGTGCCAAGACTCGTGCTGCGCACGCTTTGTGCTTGGAGTGAGAAACAGCTTCCTTGGTGTTTTCTGCGAAACGCTTGAGCAGCCCGTTGGTGCTAGTATGGAGTCAGGGGATGGATGAAGCGGAGAGCCCCATTTGGAGTGAGGCTGCAAAGTGCATGCCAAAGGAAGTGTTTTGCTGTGCCAAGACTCGTGCTGCGCACGCTTTGTGCTTGGAGTGAGAAACAGGTTCCTTGGTGTTTTCTGCGAAACGCTTTAGCAGCCCGTTGGTGCTAGTATGGAGTCAGGGGATGGATGAAGCGGAGAGCCCCGTTTGGAGTGAGGCTGCAAAGGGCATGCCAAAGGAAGTGTTTTGCTGTGCCAAGACTCGTGCTGCGCACGCTTTGTGCTTGGAGTGAGAAACAGGTTCCTTGGTGTTTTCTGCGAAACGCTTTAGCAGCCCGTTGGTGCTAGTATGGAGTCAGGGGATGGATGAAGCGGAGAGCCCCGTTTGGAGTGAGGCTGCAAAGGGCATGCCAAGGGAAGTGTTTTGCTGTGCCAAGACTCGTGCTGCGCACGCTTTGTGCTTGGAGTGAGAAACAGGTTCCTTGGTGTTTTCTGCGAAACGCTTTAGCAGCCCGTTGGTGCTAGTATGGAGTCAGGGGATGGATGAAGCGGAGAGCCCCGTTTGGAGTGAGGCTGCAAAGGGCATGCCAAAGGAAGTGTTCTGCTGTGCCAAGACTCGTGCTGCGCACGCTTTGTTCTTGGAGTGAGAAACAGGTTCCTTGGTGTTTTCTGCGAAACGCTTTAGCAGCCCGTTGGTGCTAGTATGGAGTCAGGGGATGGATGAAGCGGAGAGCCCCGTTTGGAGTGAGGCTGCAAAGGGCATGCCAAGGGAAGTGTTTTGCTGTGCCAAGACTCGTGCTGCGCACGCTTTGTGCTTGGAGTGAGAAACAGCTTCCTTGGTGTTTTCTGCGAAACGCTTTAGCAGCCCGTTGGTGCTAGTATGGAGTCAGGGGATGGATGAAGCGGAGAGCCCCGTTTGGAGTGAGGCTGCAAAGGGCATGCCAAAGGAAGTGTTTTGCTGTGCCAAGACTCGTGCTGCGCACGCTTTGTGCTTGGAGTGAGAAACAGGTTCCTTGGTGTTTTCTGCGAAACGCTTGAGCAGCCCGTTGGTGCTAGTATGGAGTCAGGGGATGGATGAAGCGGAGAGCCCCGTTTGGAGTGAGGCTGCAAAGGGCATGCCAAAGGAAGTGTTTTGCTGTGCCAAGACTCGTGCTGCGCACGCTTTGTGCTTGGAGTGAGAAACAGGTTCCTTGGTGTTTTCTGCGAAACGCTTGAGCAGCCCGTTGGTGCTAGTATGGAGTCAGGGGATGGATGAAGCGGAGAGCCCCGTTTGGAGTGAGGCTGCAAAGGGCATGCCAAAGGAAGTGTTTTGCTGTGCCAAGACTCGTGCTGCGCACGCTTTGTGCTTGGAGTGAGAAACAGGTTCCTTGGTGTTTTCTGCGAAACGCTTTAGCAGCCCGTTGGTGCTAGTATGGAGTCAGGGGATGAATGAAGCGGAGAGCCCCGTTTGGAGTGAGGCTGCAAAGGGCATGCCAAAGGAAGTGTTTTGCTGTGCCAAGACTCGTGCTGCGCACGCTTTGTGCTTGGAGTGAGAAACAGCTTCCTTGGTGTTTTCTGCGAAACGCTTTAGCAGCCCGTTGGTGCTAGTATGGAGTCAGGGGATGGATGAAGCGGAGAGCCCCATTTGGAGTGAGGCTGCAAAGGGCATGCCAAAGGAAGTGTTTTGCTATGCCAAGACTCGTGCTGCGCACGCTTTGTGCTTGGAGTGAGAAACAGGTTCCTTGGTGTTTTCTGCGAAACGCTTTAGCAGCCCGTTGGTGCTAGTATGGAGTCAGGGGATGGATGAAGCGGAGAGCCCCGTTTGGAGTGAGGCTGCAAAGGGCATGCCAAAGGAAGTGTTTTGCTGTGCCAAGACTCGTGCTGCGCACGCTTTGTGCTTGGAGTGAGAAACAGCTTCCTTGGTGTTTTCTGCGAAACGCTTGAGCAGCCCGTTGGTGCTAGTATGGAGTCAGGGGATGGATGAAGCGGAGAGCCCCGTTTGGAGTGAGGCTGCAAAGGGCATGCCAAAGGAAGTGTTTTGCTGTGCCAAGACTCGTGCTGCGCACGCTTTGTGCTTGGAGTGAGAAACAGCTTCCTTGGTGTTTTCTGCGAAACGCTTGAGCAGCCCGTTGGTGCTAGTATGGAGTCAGGGGATGGATGAAGCGGAGAGCCCCGTTTGGAGTGAGGCTGCAAAGGGCATGCCAAAGGAAGTGTTTTGCTGTGCCAAGACTCGTGCTGCGCACGCTTTGTGCTTGGAGTGAGAAACAGCTTCCTTGGTGTTTTCTGCGAAACGCTTGAGCAGCCCGTTGGTGCTAGTATGGAGTCAGGGGATGGATGAAGCGGAGAGCCCCATTTGGAGTGAGGCTGCAAAGGGCATGCCAAAGGAAGTGTTTTGCTGTGCCAAGACTCGTGCTGCGCACGCTTTGTGCTTGGAGTGAGAAACAGGTTCCTTGGTGTTTTCTGCGAAACGCTTTAGCAGCCCGTTGGTGCTAGTATGGAGTCAGGGGATGGATGAAGCGGAGAGCCCCGTTTGGAGTGAGGCTGCAAAGGGCATGCCAAAGAAAGTGTTTTGCTGTGCCAAGACTCGTGCTGCGCACCCTTTGTGCTTGGAGTGAGAAACAGGTTCCTTGGTGTTTTCTGCGAAACGCTTTAGCAGCCCGTTGGTGCTAGTATGGAGTCAGGGGATGGATGAAGCGGAGAGCCCCGTTTGGAGTGAGGCTGCAAAGGGCATGCCAAAGGAAGTGTTCTGCTGTGCCAAGACTCGTGCTGCGCACGCTTTGTTCTTGGAGTGAGAAACAGGTTCCTTGGTGTTTTCTGCGAAACGCTTTAGCAGCCCGTTGGTGCTAGTATGGAGTCAGGGGATGGATGAAGCGGAGAGCCCCGTTTGGAGTGAGGCTGCAAAGGGCATGCCAAGGGAAGTGTTTTGCTGTGCCAAGACTCGTGCTGCGCACGCTTTGTGCTTGGAGTGAGAAACAGGTTCCTTGGTGTTTTCTGCGAAACGCTTGAGCAGCCCGTTGGTGCTAGTATGGAGTCAGGGGATGGATGAAGCGGAGAGCCCCGTTTGGAGTGAGGCTGCAAAGGGCATGCCAAAGGAAGTGTTTTGCTGTGCCAAGACTCGTGCTGCGCACGCTTTGTGCTTGGAGTGAGAAACAGGTTCCTTGGTGTTTTCTGCGAAACGCTTGAGCAGCCCGTTGGTGCTAGTATGGAGTCAGGGGATGGATGAAGCGGAGAGCCCCGTTTGGAGTGAGGCTGCAAAGGGCATGCCAAAGGAAGTGTTTTGCTGTGCCAAGACTCGTGCTGCGCACGCTTTGTGCTTGGAGTGAGAAACAGGTTCCTTGGTGTTTTCTGCGAAACGCTTGAGCAGCCCGTTGGTGCTAGTATGGAGTCAGGGGATGGATGAAGCGGAGAGCCCCGTTTGGAGTGAGGCTGCAAAGGGCATGCCAAAGGAAGTGTTTTGCTGTGCCAAGACTCGTGCTGCGCACGCTTTGTGCTTGGAGTGAGAAACAGGTTCCTTGGTGTTTTCTGCGAAACGCTTTAGCAGCCCGTTGGTGCTAGTATGGAGTCAGGGGATGAATGAAGCGGAGAGCCCCGTTTGGAGTGAGGCTGCAAAGGGCATGCCAAAGGAAGTGTTTTGCTGTGCCAAGACTCGTGCTGCGCACGCTTTGTGCTTGGAGTGAGAAACAGCTTCCTTGGTGTTTTCTGCGAAACGCTTTAGCAGCCCGTTGGTGCTAGTATGGAGTCAGGGGATGGATGAAGCGGAGAGCCCCATTTGGAGTGAGGCTGCAAAGGGCATGCCAAAGGAAGTGTTTTGCTATGCCAAGACTCGTGCTGCGCACGCTTTGTGCTTGGAGTGAGAAACAGGTTCCTTGGTGTTTTCTGCGAAACGCTTTAGCAGCCCGTTGGTGCTAGTATGGAGTCAGGGGATGGATGAAGCGGAGAGCCCCGTTTGGAGTGAGGCTGCAAAGGGCATGCCAAAGGAAGTGTTTTGCTGTGCCAAGACTCGTGCTGCGCACGCTTTGTGCTTGGAGTGAGAAACAGCTTCCTTGGTGTTTTCTGCGAAACGCTTGAGCAGCCCGTTGGTGCTAGTATGGAGTCAGGGGATGGATGAAGCGGAGAGCCCCGTTTGGAGTGAGGCTGCAAAGGGCATGCCAAAGGAAGTGTTTTGCTGTGCCAAGACTCGTGCTGCGCACGCTTTGTGCTTGGAGTGAGAAACAGCTTCCTTGGTGTTTTCTGCGAAACGCTTTAGCAGCCCGTTGGTGCTAGTATGGAGTCAGGGGATGGATGAAGCGGAGAGCCCCGTTTGGAGTGAGGCTGCAAAGGGCATGCCAAAGAAAGTGTTTTGCTGTGCCAAGACTCGTGCTGCGCACCCTTTGTGCTTGGAGTGAGAAACAGGTTCCTTGGTGTTTTCTGCGAAACGCTTTAGCAGCCCGTTGGTGCTAGTATGGAGTCAGGGGATGGATGAAGCGGAGAGCCCCGTTTGGAGTGAGGCTGCAAAGGGCATGCCAAAGGAAGTGTTCTGCTGTGCCAAGACTCGTGCTGCGCACGCTTTGTTCTTGGAGTGAGAAACAGGTTCCTTGGTGTTTTCTGCGAAACGCTTTAGCAGCCCGTTGGTGCTAGTATGGAGTCAGGGGATGGATGAAGCGGAGAGCCCCGTTTGGAGTGAGGCTGCAAAGGGCATGCCAAGGGAAGTGTTTTGCTGTGCCAAGACTCGTGCTGCGCACGCTTTGTGCTTGGAGTGAGAAACAGGTTCCTTGGTGTTTTCTGCGAAACGCTTGAGCAGCCCGTTGGTGCTAGTATGGAGTCAGGGGATGGATGAAGCGGAGAGCCCCGTTTGGAGTGAGGCTGCAAAGGGCATGCCAAAGGAAGTGTTTTGCTGTGCCAAGACTCGTGCTGCGCACGCTTTGTGCTTGGAGTGAGAAACAGCTTCCTTGGTGTTTTCTGCGAAACGCTTGAGCAGCCCGTTGGTGCTAGTATGGAGTCAGGGGATGGATGAAGCGGAGAGCCCCGTTTGGAGTGAGGCTGCAAAGGGCATGCCAAAGGAAGTGTTTTGCTGTGCCAAGACTCGTGCTGCGCACGCTTTGTGCTTGGAGTGAGAAACAGCTTCCTTGGTGTTTTCTGCGAAACGCTTGAGCAGCCCGTTGGTGCTAGTATGGAGTCAGGGGATGGATGAAGCGGAGAGCCCCGTTTGGAGTGAGGCTGCAAAGGGCATGCCAAAGGAAGTGTTTTGCTGTGCCAAGACTCGTGCTGCGCACGCTTTGTGCTTGGAGTGAGAAACAGCTTCCTTGGTGTTTTCTGCGAAACGCTTGAGCAGCCCGTTGGTGCTAGTATGGAGTCAGGGGATGGATGAAGCGGAGAGCCCCATTTGGAGTGAGGCTGCAAAGGGCATGCCAAAGGAAGTGTTTTGCTGTGCCAAGACTCGTGCTGCGCACGCTTTGTGCTTGGAGTGAGAAACAGCTTCCTTGGTGTTTTCTGCGAAACGCTTTAGCAGCCCGTTGGTGCTAGTATGGAGTCAGGGGATGGATGAAGCGGAGAGCCCCGTTTGGAGTGAGGCTGCAAAGGGCATGCCAAAGGAAGTGTTTTGCTGTGCCAAGACTCGTGCTGCGCACGCTTTGTGCTTGGAGTGAGAAACAGGTTCCTTGGTGTTTTCTGCGAAACGCTTGAGCAGCCCGTTGGTGCTAGTATGGAGTCAGGGGATGGATGAAGCGGAGAGCCCCGTTTGGAGTGAGGCTGCAAAGGGCATGCCAAAGGAAGTGTTCTGCTGTGCCAAGACTCGTGCTGCGCACGCTTTGTGCTTGGAGTGAGAAACAGGTTCCTTGGTGTTTTCTGCGAAACGCTTTAGCAGCCCGTTGGTGCTAGTATGGAGTCAGGGGATGGATGAAGCGGAGAGCCCCGTTTGGAGTGAGGCTGCAAAGGGCATGCCAAGGGAAGTGTTTTGCTGTGCCAAGACTCGTGCTGCGCACGCTTTGTGCTTGGAGTGAGAAACAGGTTCCTTGGTGTTTTCTGCGAAACGCTTTAGCAGCCCGTTGGTGCTAGTATGGAGTCAGGGGATGGATGAAGCGGAGAGCCCCATTTGGAGTGAGGCTGCAAAGGGCATGCCAAAGGAAGTGTTTTGCTGTGCCAAGACTCGTGCTGCGCACGCTTTGTGCTTGGAGTGAGAAACAGGTTCCTTGGTGTTTTCTGCGAAACGCTTGAGCAGCCCGTTGGTGCTAGTATGGAGTCAGGGGATGGATGAAGCGGAGAGCCCCGTTTGGAGTGAGGCTGCAAAGGGCATGCCAAGGGAAGTGTTTTGCTGTGCCAAGACTCGTGCTGCGCACGCTTTGTGGTTGGAGTGAGAAACAGGTTCCTTGGTGTTTTCTGCGAAATGCTTGAGCAGCCCGTTGGTGCTAGTATGGAGTCAGGGGATGGATGAAGCGGAGAGCCCCGTTTGGAGTGAGGCTGCAAAGGGCATGCCTAAGGAAGTGTTTTGCTGTGCCAAGACTCGTGCTGCGCACGCTTTGTGCTTGGAGTGAGAAACAGGTTCCTTGGTGTTTTCTGCGAAACGCTTGAGCAGCCCGTTGGTGCTAGTATGGAGTCAGGGGATGGATGAAGCGGAGAGCCCCGTTTGGAGTGAGGCTGCAAAGGGCATGCCAAAGGAAGTGTTTTGCTGTGCCAAGACTCGTGCTGCGCACGCTTTGTGCTTGGAGTGAGAAACAGGTTCCTTGGTGTTTTCTGCGAAACGCTTGAGCAGCCCGTTGGTGCTAGTATGGAGTCAGGGGATGAATGAAGCGGAGAGCCCCGTTTGGAGTGAGGCTGCAAAGGGCATGCCAAAGGAAGTGTTTTGCTGTGCCAAGACTCGTGCTGCGCACGCTTTGTGCTTGGAGTGAGAAACAGGTTCCTTGGTGTTTTCTGCGAAACGCTTGAGCAGCCCGTTGGTGCTAGTATGGAGTCAGGGGATGGATGAAGCGGAGAGCCCCATTTGGAGTGAGGCTGCAAAGGGCATGCCAAAGGAAGTGTTTTGCTATGCCAAGACTCGTGCTGCGCACGCTTTGTGCTTGGAGTGAGAAACAGGTTCCTTGGTGTTTTCTGCGAAACGCTTTAGCAGCCCGTTGGTGCTAGTATGGAGTCAGGGGATGGATGAAGCGGAGAGCCCCGTTTGGAGTGAGGCTGCAAAGGGCATGCCAAAGGAAGTGTTTTGCTGTGCCAAGACTCGTGCTGCGCACGCTTTGTGCTTGGAGTGAGAAACAGCTTCCTTGGTGTTTTCTGCGAAACGCTTGAGCAGCCCGTTGGTGCTAGTATGGAGTCAGGGGATGGATGAAGCGGAGAGCCCCGTTTGGAGTGAGGCTGCAAAGGGCATGCCAAAGGAAGTGTTTTGCTGTGCCAAGACTCGTGCTGCGCACGCTTTGTGCTTGGAGTGAGAAACAGCTTCCTTGGTGTTTTCTGCGAAACGCTTGAGCAGCCCGTTGGTGCTAGTATGGAGTCAGGGGATGGATGAAGCGGAGAGCCCCGTTTGGAGTGAGGCTGCAAAGGGCATGCCAAAGGAAGTGTTTTGCTGTGCCAAGACTCGTGCTGCGCACGCTTTGTGCTTGGAGTGAGAAACAGGTTCCTTGGTGTTTTCTGCGAAACGCTTGAGCAGCCCGTTGGTGCTAGTATGGAGTCAGGGGATGGATGAAGCGGAGAGCCCCGTTTGGAGTGAGGCTGCAAAGGGCATGCCAAGGGAAGTGTTTTGCTGTGCCAAGACTCGTGCTGCGCACGCTTTGTGCCTTGGAGTGAGAAACAGGTTCCTTGGTGTTTTCTGCGAAACGCTTGAGCAGCCCGTTGGTGCTAGTATGGAGTCAGGGGATGGATGAAGCGGAGAGCCCCGTTTGGAGTGAGGCTGCAAAGGGCATGCCAAAGGAAGTGTTTTGCTGTGCCAAGACTCGTGCTGCGCACGCTTTGTGCTTGGAGTGAGAAACAGCTTCCTTGGTGTTTTCTGCGAAACGCTTGAGCAGCCCGTTGGTGCTAGTATGGAGTCAGGGGATGGATGAAGCGGAGAGCCCCGTTTGGAGTGAGGCTGCAAAGGGCATGCCAAAGGAAGTGTTTTGCTGTGCCAAGACTCGTGCTGCGCACGCTTTGTGCTTGGAGTGAGAAACAGCTTCCTTGGTGTTTTCTGCGAAACGCTTGAGCAGCCCGTTGGTGCTAGTATGGAGTCAGGGGATGGATGAAGCGGAGAGCCCCGTTTGGAGTGAGGCTGCAAAGGGCATGCCAAAGGAAGTGTTTTGCTGTGCCAAGACTCGTGCTGCGCACGCTTTGTGCTTGGAGTGAGAAACAGCTTCCTTGGTGTTTTCTGCGAAACGCTTGAGCAGCCCGTTGGTGCTAGTATGGAGTCAGGGGATGGATGAAGCGGAGAGCCCCGTTTGGAGTGAGGCTGCAAAGGGCATGCCAAAGGAAGTGTTTTGCTGTGCCAAGACTCGTGCTGCGCACGCTTTGTGCTTGGAGTGAGAAACAGGTTCCTTGGTGTTTTCTGCGAAACGCTTGAGCAGCCCGTTGGTGCTAGTATGGAGTCAGGGGATGATGAAGCGGAGAGCCCCGTTTGGAGTGAGGCTGCAAAGGGCATGCCAAAGGAAGTGTTTTGCTGTGCCAAGACTCGTGCTGCGCACGCTTTGTGCTTGGAGTGAGAAACAGGTTCCTTGGTGTTTTCTGCGAAACGCTTGAGCAGCCCGTTGGTGCTAGTATGGAGTCAGGGGATGAATGAAGCGGAGAGCCCCGTTTGGAGTGAGGCTGCAAAGGGCATGCCAAAGGAAGTGTTCTGCTGTGCCAAGACTCGTGCTGCGCACGCTTTGTGCTTGGAGTGAGAAACAGGTTCCTTGGTGTTTTCTGCGAAACGCTTTAGCAGCCCGTTGGTGCTAGTATGGAGTCAGGGGATGGATGAAGCGGAGAGCCCCGTTTGGAGTGAGGCTGCAAAGGGCATGCCAAGGGAAGTGTTTTGCTGTGCCAAGACTCGTGCTGCGCACGCTTTGTGCTTGGAGTGAGAAACAGGTTCCTTGGTGTTTTCTGCGAAACGCTTGAGCAGCCCGTTGGTGCTAGTATGGAGTCAGGGGATGGATGAAGCGGAGAGCCCCGTTTGGAGTGAGGCTGCAAAGGGCATGCCAAAGGAAGTGTTTTGCTGTGCCAAGACTCGTGCTGCGCACGCTTTGTGCTTGGAGTGAGAAACAGGTTCCTTGGTGTTTTCTGCGAAACGCTTTAGCAGCCCGTTGGTGCTAGTATGGAGTCAGGGGATGGATGAAGCGGAGAGCCCCGTTTGGAGTGAGGCTGCAAAGGGCATGCCAAAGGAAGTGTTTTGCTGTGCCAAGACTCGTGCTGCGCACGCTTTGTGCTTGGAGTGAGAAACAGGTTCCTTGGTGTTTTCTGCGAAACGCTTTAGCAGCCCGTTGGTGCTAGTATGGAGTCAGGGGATGGATGAAGCGGAGAGCCCCGTTTGGAGTGAGGCTGCAAAGGGCATGCCAAAGGAAGTGTTCTGCTGTGCCAAGACTCGTGCTGCGCACGCTTTGTGCTTGGAGTGAGAAACAGGTTCCTTGGTGTTTTCTGCGAAACGCTTTAGCAGCCCGTTGGTGCTAGTATGGAGTCAGGGGATGGATGAAGCGGAGAGCCCCGTTTGGAGTGAGGCTGCAAAGGGCATGCCAAAGGAAGTGTTTTGCTGTGCCAAGACTCGTGCTGCGCACGCTTTGTGCTTGGAGTGAGAAACAGCTTCCTTGGTGTTTTCTGCGAAACGCTTTAGCAGCCCGTTGGTGCTAGTATGGAGTCAGGGGATGGATGAAGCGGAGAGCCCCGTTTGGAGTGAGGCTGCAAAGGGCATGCCAAAGGAAGTGTTCTGCTGTGCCAAGACTCGTGCTGCGCACGCTTTGTGCTTGGAGTGAGAAACAGGTTCCTTGGTGTTTTCTGCGAAACGCTTTAGCAGCCCGTTGGTGCTCGTATGGAGTCAGGGGATGGATGAAGCGGAGAGCCCCGTTTGGAGTGAGGCTGCAAAGGGCATGCCAAAGGAAGTGTTTTGCTGTGCCAAGACTCGTGCTGCGCACGCTTTGTGCTTGGAGTGAGAAACAGGTTCCTTGGTGTTTTCTGCGAAACGCTTTAGCAGTCCGTTGGTGCTAGTATGGAGTCAGGGGATGGATGAAGCGGAGAGCCCCGTTTGGAGTGAGGCTGCAAAGGGCATGCCAAAGGAAGTGTTTTGCTGTGCCAAGACTCGTGCTGCGCACGCTTTGTGCTTGGAGTGAGAAACAGGTTCCTTGGTGTTTTCTGCGAAACGCTTGAGCAGCCCGTTGGTGCTAGTATGGAGTCAGGGGATGGATGAAGCGGAGAGCCCCGTTTGGAGTGAGGCTGCAAAGGGCATGCCAAAGGAAGTGTTTTGCTGTGCCAAGACTCGTGCTGCGCACGCTTTGTGCTTGGAGTGAGAAACAGGTTCCTTGGTGTTTTCTGCGAAATGCTTGAGCAGCCCGTTGGTGCTAGTATGGAGTCAGGGGATGAATGAAGCGGAGAGCCCCGTTTGGAGTGAGGCTGCAAAGGGCATGCCAAAGGAAGTGTTTTGCTGTGCCAAGACTCGTGCTGCGCACGCTTTGTGGTTGGAGTGAGAACCAGGTTCCTTGGTGTTTTCTGCGAAACGCTTTAGCAGCCCGTTGGTGCTAGTATGGAGTCAGGGGATGGATGAAGCGGAGAGCCCCGTTTGGAGTGAGGCTGCAAAGGGCATGCCAAAGGAAGTGTTTTGCTGTGCCAAGACTCGTGCTGCGCACGCTTTGTGCTTGGAGTGAGAAACAGCTTCCTTGGTGTTTTCTGCGAAACGCTTGAGCAGCCCGTTGGTGCTAGTATGGAGTCAGGGGATGAATGAAGCGGAGAGCCCCGTTTGGAGTGAGGCTGCAAAGGGCATGCCAAAGGAAGTGTTTTGCTGTGCCAAGACTCGTGCTGCGCACGCTTTGTGGTTGGAGTGAGAACCAGGTTCCTTGGTGTTTTCTGCGAAACGCTTTAGCAGCCCGTTGGTGCTAGTATGGAGTCAGGGGATGGATGAAGCGGAGAGCCCCGTTTGGAGTGAGGCTGCAAAGGGCATGCCAAAGGAAGTGTTTTGCTGTGCCAAGACTCGTGCTGCGCACGCTTTGTGCTTGGAGTGAGAAACAGGTTCCTTGGTGTTTTCTGCGAAACGCTTGAGCAGCCCGTTGGTGCTAGTATGGAGTCAGGGGATGGATGAAGCGGAGAGCCCCTTTTGGAGTGAGGCTGCAAAGGGCATGCCAAAGGAAGTGTTTTGCTGTGCCAAGACTCGTGCTGCGCACGCTTTGTGCTTGGAGTGAGAAACAGGTTCCTTGGTGTTTTCTGCGAAACGCTTTAGCAGCCCGTTGGTGCTAGTATGGAGTCAGGGGATGGATGAAGCGGAGAGCCCCGTTTGGAGTGAGGCTGCAAAGGGCATGCCAAAGGAAGTGTTTTGCTGTGCCAAGACTCGTGCTGCGCACGCTTTGTGCTTGGAGTGAGAAACAGGTTCCTTGGTGTTTTCTGCGAAACGCTTTAGCAGCCCGTTGGTGCTAGTATGGAGTCAGGGGATGGATGAAGCGGAGAGCCCCGTTTGGAGTGAGGCTGCAAAGGGCATGCCAAAGGAAGTGTTTTGCTGTGCCAAGACTCGTGCTGCGCACGCTTTGTGCTTGGAGTGAGAAACAGGTTCCTTGGTGTTTTCTGCGAAACGCTTTAGCAGCCCGTTGGTGCTAGTATGGAGTCAGGGGATGGATGAAGCGGAGAGCCCCGTTTGGAGTGAGGCTGCAAAGGGCATGCCAAAGGAAGTGTTTTGCTGTGCCAAGACTCGTGCTGCGCACGCTTTGTGCTTGGAGTGAGAAACAGCTTCCTTGGTGTTTTCTGCGAAACGCTTGAGCAGCCCGTTGGTGCTAGTATGGAGTCAGGGGATGGATGAAGCGGAGAGCCCCGTTTGGAGTGAGGCTGCAAAGGGCATGCCAAAGGAAGTGTTTTGCTGTGCCAAGACTCATGCTGCGCACGCTTTGTGCTTGGAGTGAGAAACAGGTTCCTTGGTGTTTTCTGCGAAACGCTTTAGCAGCCCGTTGGTGCTAGTATGGAGTCAGGGGATGGATGAAGCGGAGAGCCCCGTTTGGAGTGAGGCTGCAAAGGGCATGCCAAAGGAAGTGTTTTGCTGTGCCAAGACTCGTGCTGCGCACGCTTTGTGCTTGGAGTGAGAAACAGGTTCCTTGGTGTTTTCTGCGAAACGCTTGAGCAGCCCGTTGGTGCTAGTATGGAGTCAGGGGATGGATGAAGCGGAGAGCCCCGTTTGGAGTGAGGCTGCAAAGGGCATGCCAAAGGAAGTGTTTTGCTGTGCCAAGACTCGTGCTGCGCACGCTTTGTGCTTGGAGTGAGAAACAGCTTCCTTGGTGTTTTCTGCGAAACGCTTGAGCAGCCCGTTGGTGCTAGTATGGAGTCAGGGGATGGATGAAGCGGAGAGCCCCGTTTGGAGTGAGGCTGCAAAGGGCATGCCAAAGGAAGTGTTTTGCTGTGCCAAGACTCGTGCTGCGCACGCTTTGTGCTTGGAGTGAGAAACAGCTTCCTTGGTGTTTTCTGCGAAACGCTTGAGCAGCCCGTTGGTGCTAGTATGGAGTCAGGGGATGGATGAAGCGGAGAGCCCCGTTTGGAGTGAGGCTGCAAAGGGCATGCCAAAGGAAGTGTTTTGCTGTGCCAAGACTCGTGCTGCGCACGCTTTGTGCTTGGAGTGAGAAACAGGTTCCTTGGTTTTTTCTGCGAAACGCTTGAGCAGCCCGTTGGTGCTAGTATGGAGTCAGGGGATGAATGAAGCGGAGAGCCCCGTTTGGAGTGAGGCTGCAAAGGGCATGCCAAAGGAAGTGTTTTGCTGTGCCAAGACTCGTGCTGCGCACGCTTTGTGCTTGGAGTGAGAAACAGGTTCCTTGGTGTTTTCTGCGAAACGCTTGAGCAGCCCGTTGGTGCTAGTATGGAGTGAGGGGATGGATGAAGCGGAGAGCCCCGTTTGGAGTGAGGCTGCAAAGGGCATGCCAAAGGAAGTGTTTTGCTGTGCCAAGACTCGTGCTGCGCACGCTTTGTGCTTGGAGTGAGAAACAGGTTCCTTGGTGTTTTCTGCGAAACGCTTGAGCAGCCCGTTGGTGCTAGTATGGAGTCAGGGGATGGATGAAGCGGAGAGCCCCGTTTGGAGTGAGGCTGCAAAGGGCATGCCAAAGGAAGTGTTTTGCTGTGCCAAGACTCGTGCTGCGCACGCTTTGTGCTTGGAGTGAGAAACAGGTTCCTTGGTGTTTTCTGCGAAACGCTTGAGCAGCCCGTTGGTGCTAGTATGGAGTCAGGGGATGAATGAAGCGGAGAGCCCCGTTTGGAGTGAGGCTGCAAAGGGCATGCCAAAGGAAGTGTTTTGCTGTGCCAAGACTCGTGCTGCGCACGCTTTGTGGTTGGAGTGAGAAACAGGTTCCTTGGTGTTTTCTGCGAAACGCTTTA
The DNA here is from genome assembly GCF_059628265.1 of Tinamus guttatus. Classification (NCBI taxonomy): domain Eukaryota; kingdom Metazoa; phylum Chordata; class Aves; order Tinamiformes; family Tinamidae; genus Tinamus; species Tinamus guttatus. Next base: position 76,786 of record NW_028290052.1, read on the forward strand.
GCAGCCCGTTGGTGCTAGTATGGAGTCAGGGGATGGATGAAGCGGAGAGCCCCGTTTGGAGTGAGGCTGCAAAGGGCATGCCAAAGGAAGTGTTTTGCTGTGCCAAGACTCGTGCTGCGCACGCTTTGTGCTTGGAGTGAGAAACAGGTTCCTTGGTGTTTTCTGCGAAACGCTTTAGCAGTCCGTTGGTGCTAGTATGGAGTCAGGGGATGGATGAAGCGGAGAGCCCCGTTTGGAGTGAGGCTGCAAAGGGCATGCCAAAGGAAGTGTTTTGCTGTGCCAAGACTCGTGCTGCGCACGCTTTGTGCTTGGAGTGAGAAACAGGTTCCTTGGTGTTTTCTGCGAAACGCTTGAGCAGCCCGTTGGTGCTAGTATGGAGTCAGGGGATGGATGAAGCGGAGAGCCCCGTTTGGAGTGAGGCTGCAAAGGGCATGCCAAAGGAAGTGTTTTGCTGTGCCAAGACTCGTGCTGCGCACGCTTTGTGCTTGGAGTGAGAAACAGCTTCCTTGGTGTTTTCTGCGAAACGCTTGAGCAGCCCGTTGGTGCTAGTATGGAGTCAGGGGATGGATGAAGCGGAGAGCCCCGTTTGGAGCGAGGCTGCAAAGGGCATGCCTAAGGAAGTGTTTTGCTGTACCAAGACTCGTGCTGCGCACGCTTTGTGCTTGGAGTGAGAAACAGGTTCCTTGGTGTTTTCTGCGAAACGCTTGAGCAGCCCGTTGGTGCTAGTATGGAGTCAGGGGATGAATGAAGCGGAGAGCCCCGTTTGGAGTGAGGCTGCAAAGGGCATGCCAAAGGAAGTGTTTTGCTGTGCCAAGACTCGTGCTGCGCACGCTTTGTGGTTGGAGTGAGAAACAGGTTCCTTGGTGTTTTCTGCGAAACGCTTTAGCAGCCCGTTGGTGCTAGTATGGAGTCAGGGGATGGATGAAGCGGAGAGCCCCGTTTGGAGTGAGGCTGCAAAGGGCATGCCAAAGGAAGTGTTTTGCTGTGCCAAGACTCGTGCTGCGCACGCTTTGTGCTTGGAGTGAGAAACAGCTTCCTTGGTGTTTTCTGCGAAACGCTTTAGCAGCCCGTTGGTGCTAGTATGGAGTCAGGGGATGGATGAAGCGGAGAGCCCCGTTTGGAGTGAGGCTGCAAAGGGCATGCCAAAGGAAGTGTTTTGCTGTGCCAAGACTCGTGCTGCGCACGCTTTGTGCTTGGAGTGAGAAACAGGTTCCTTGGTGTTTTCTGCGAAACGCTTGAGCAGCCCGTTGGTGCTAGTATGGAGTCAGGGGATGGATGAAGCGGAGAGCCCCGTTTGGAGTGAGGCTGCAAAGGGCATGCCAAAGGAAGTGTTTTGCTGTGCCAAGACTCGTGCTGCGCACGCTTTGTGCTTGGAGTGAGAAACAGGTTCCTTGGTGTTTTCTGCGAAACGCTTTAGCAGCCCGTTGGTGCTAGTATGGAGTCAGGGGATGGATGAAGCGGAGAGCCCCGTTTGGAGTGAGGCTGCAAAGGGCATGCCAAAGGAAGTGTTTTGCTGTGCCAAGACTCGTGCTGCGCACGCTTTGTGCTTGGAGTGAGAAACAGGTTCCTTGGTGTTTTCTGCGAAACGCTTTAGCAGCCCGTTGGTGCTAGTATGGAGTCAGGGGATGGATGAAGCGGAGAGCCCCGTTTGGAGTGAGGCTGCAAAGGGCATGCCAAAGGAAGTGTTTTGCTGTGCCAAGACTCGTGCTGCGCACGCTTTGTGCTTGGAGTGAGAAACAGGTTCCTTGGTGTTTTCTGCGAAACGCTTTAGCAGCCCGTTGGTGCTAGTATGGAGTCAGGGGATGGATGAAGCGGAGAGCCCCGTTTGGAGTGAGGCTGCAAAGGGCATGCCAAAGAAAGTGTTTTGCTGTGCCAAGACTCGTGCTGCGCACGCTTTGTGCTTGGAGTGAGAAACAGGTTCCTTGGTGTTTTCTGCGAAACGCTTGAGCAGCCCGTTGGTGCTAGTATGGAGTCAGGGGATGGATGAAGCGGAGAGCCCCGTTTGGAGTGAGGCTGCAAAGGGCATGCCAAAGGAAGTGTTTTGCTGTGCCAAGACTCGTGCTGCGCACGCTTTGTGCTTGGAGTGAGAAACAGGTTCCTTGGTGTTTTCTGCGAAACGCTTGAGCAGCCCGTTGGTGCTAGTATGGAGTCAGGGGATGAATGAAGCGGAGAGCCCCGTTTGGAGTGAGGCTGCAAAGGGCATGCCAAAGGAAGTGTTTTGCTGTGCCAAGACTCGTGCTGCGCACGCTTTGTGCTTGGAGTGAGAAACAGGTTCCTTGGTGTTTTCTGCGAAACGCCAGCCCGTTGGGTGCTAGTATGGAGTCAGGGGGATGGATGAAGCGGAGAGCCCCGTTTGGAGTGAGGCTGCAAAGGCATGCCAAAGGAAGTGTTTTGCTGTGCCAAGACTCGTGCTGCGGCACAGCCTTTGTGCTTGGAGTGAGAACATGGTTCCTTGGTGTTTTCTGCGAAACGCTTGAGCAGCCCGTTGGTGCTAGTATGGGAGTCAGGGGATGGATGAAGCGGAGAGACCCGTTTGGAGTGAGGCTGCAAATGGCATGCCAAAGGAAGTGTTTTGCTGTGCCAAGACTCGTGCTGCGCACGCTTTGTGCTTGGAGTGAGAAACAGGTTCCTTGGTGTTTTCTGCGAAACGCTTGAGCGAGCCCGTTGGTGCTAGTATGGAGTCAGGGGATGAATGAAGCGGAGAGCCCCGTTTGGAGTGAGGCTGCAAAGGGCATGCCAAAGGAAGTGTTTGCTGTGGCAAGACTCGTGCTGCGCACGCTTTGTGCTTGGAGTGAGAAACAGCTTCCTTGGTGTTTTCTGCGAAACGCTTTAGCAGCCCGTTGGTGCTAGTATGGAGTCAGGGGATGGATGAAGCGGAGAGCCCCGTTTGGATTGAGGCTGCAAAGGGCATGCCAAAGGAAAGTGTTTTGCTGTGCCAAGACTCGTGGCTGCGCACCCTTTGTGCTTGGAGTGAGAAACAGGTTCCTTGGTGTTTTCTGCGAAACGCTTGAGCAGCCCGTTGGTGCTAGTATGGAGTCAGGGGATGGATGAAGCGGAGAGCCCCGTTTGGAGTGAGGCTGCAAAGGGCATGCCAAAGGAAGTGTTTTGCTGTGCCAAGACTCGTGCTGCGCACGCTTTGTGCTTGGAGTGAGAAAACAGGTTCCTTGGTGTTTTTCTGCGAAACGACTTGAGCAGCCCGTTGGTGCTAAGTATGGAGTCAGGGGATGAATGAAGCGGAGAGCACTCCGTTTGGAGTGAGGCTGCAAAGGGCATGCCAAAGGAAGTGTTTTGCTGTGCCAAGACTCGTGCTGCGCACGCTTTGTGCTTGGAGTGAGAAACAGGTTCCTTGGTGTTTTCTGCGAAACGCTTGAGCAGCCCGTTGGTGCTAGTATGGAGTCAGGGGATGGATGAAGCGAGAGCCCCGTTTGGAGTGAGGCTGCAAAGGGCATGCCAAAGGAAGTGTTTTGCTGTGCCAAGACTCGTGCTGCGCACGCTTTGTGCTTGGAGTGAGAAACAGGTTCCTTGGTGTTTTCTGCGAAACGCTTGAGCAGCCCGTTGGTGCTATAGTAGGAGTCAGGGGATGGATGAAGCGGAGAGCCCCGTTTGGAGTGAGGCTGCAAAGGGCATGCCAAAGGAAGTGTTTTGCTGTGCCAAGACTCGTGCTGCGCACGCTTTGTGCTTGGAGTGAGAAACAGGTTCCTTGGTGTTTTTCTGCGAAACGCTTTAGCAGCCCGTTGGTGCTAGTATGGAGTCAGGGGATGGAATGAAGCGGAGAGCCCCGTTTGGAGTGAGGCTGCAAAGGGCATGCCAAAGGAAGTGTTTTGCTGTGCCAAGACTCGTGCTGCGCACGCTTTGTGCTTGGAGTGAGAAACAGGTTCCTTGGTGTTTTCTGACGAAACACTTTAGCAGCCCGTTGGTGCTAGGTATGGAGTCAGGGGATGGATGAAGCGGAGAGCCCCGTTTGGAGTGAGGCTGCAAAGGGCATGCCAAAGGAAGTGTTTTTGCTGTGCAAGACTCGTGCTGCGCACGCTTTGTGCTTGGAGTGAGAAACAGGTTCCTTGGTGTTTTCTGCGAAACGCTTTAGCAGTCCCGTTGGTGCTAGTATGGAGTCAGGGGATGGATGAAGCGGAGAGCCCCGTTTGGAGTGAGGCTGCAAAGGGCATGCCAAAGGAAGTGTTTTGCTGTGCCAAGACTCGTGCTGCGCACGCTTTGTGCTTGGAGTGAGAAACAGGTTCCTTGGTGTTTTCTGCGAAACGCTTGAGCAGCCCGTTGGTGCTAGTATGGAGTCAGGGGATGGATGAAGCGGAGAGCCCCGTTTGGAGTGAGGCTGCAAAGGGCATGCCAAAGGAAGTGTTTTGCTGTGCCAAGACTCGTGCTGCGCACGCTTTGTGCTTGGAGTGAGAAACAGCTTCCTTGGTGTTTTCTGCGAAACGCTTGAGCAGCCCGTTGGTGCTAGTATGGAGTCAGGGGATGGGATGAAGCGGAGAGCCCCGTTTGGAGCGAGGGCTGCAAAGGGCATGCCTAAGGAAGTGTTTTGCTGTACCAAGACTCGTGCTGCGCACGCTTTGTGCTGGAGTGAGAAACAGGTTCCTTGGTGTTTTCTGCGAAACGCTTGAGCAGCCCGTTGGTGCTAGTATGGAGTCAGGGGATGAATGAAGCGGAGAGCCCCGTTTGGAGTGAGGCTGCAAAGGGCATGCCAAAGGAAGTGTTTTTGCTGTGCCAAGACTCGTGCTGCGCACGCTTTGTGTTGGAGTGAGAAACAGGTTCCTTGGTGTTTTCTGCGAAACGCTTAGCAGCCCGTTGGTGCTAGTATGGAGTCAGGGGATGGATGAAGCGGAGAGCCCCGTTTGGAGTGAGGCTGCAAAGGGCATGCCTAAGGAAGTGTTTTGCTGTGCAAGACTCGTGCTGCGCACGCTTTGTGCTTGGAGTGAGAAAACAGCTTCCTTGGTGTTTTCTGCGAAACGCTTGAGCAGCCCGTTGGTGCTAGTATGGAGTCAGGGATGGATGAAGCGGAGAGCCCCGTTTGGAGTGAGGCTGCAAAGGGCATGCCAAAGGAAGTGTTTTGCTGTGCCAAGACTCGTGCTGCGCACGTACTTGTGTGCTTGGAGTGAGAAACAGGTTCCTTGGTGTTTTCTGCGAAAACGCTTTAGCAGGCCGTTGGTGCTAGTATGGAGTCAGGGATGGATGAAGCGGAGAGCCCCGTTTGGAGTGAGGCTGCAAAGGGCATGCCAAAGGAAGTGTTTTGCTGTGCCAAGACTCGTGCTGCGCACGCTTTGTGGTTGGAGTGAGAAACAGGTTCCTTGGTGTTTTCTGCGAAACGCTTTAGCAGCCCGTTGGTGCTAGTATGGAGTCAGGGGATGGATGAAGCGGAGAGCCCCGTTTGGAGTGAGGCTGCAAAGGGCATGCCAAAGGAAGTGTTTTGCTGTGCCAAGACTCGTGCTGCGCACGCTTTGTGGTTGGAGTGAGAAAACAGGTTCCTTGGTGTTTTCTTGCGAAACGCTTTAGCAGCCCGTTGGTGCTAGTATGGAGTCAGGGGATGGATGAAGCGGAGAGCCCCCGTTTGGAGTGAGGCTGCAAAGGGCATGCCAAAGGAAGTGTTTTGCTGTGCCAAGACTCGTGCTGCGCACGCTTTGTGGTTGGAGTGAGAAACAGGTTCCTTGGTGTTTTCTGCGAAACGCTTTAGCAGCCGTTGGTGCTAGTATGGAGTCAGGGGATGGATGAAGCGGAGAGCCCCGTTTGGAGTGAGGCTAGCAAAGGGCATGCCAAAGGAAGTGTTTTGCTGTGCCAAGACTCGTGCTGCGCACGCTTTGTGGTTGGAGTGAGAAACAGGTTCCTTGGTGTTTTCTGCGAAACGCTTTAGCAGGCCGTTGGTGCTAGTATGGAGTCAGGGGATGGATGAAGCGGAGAAGCCCCGTTTGGAGTGAGGCTGCAAAGGGCATGCCAAAGGAAGTGTTTTGCTGTGCCAAGACTCGTGCTGCGCACTGCTTTGTGGTTGGAGTGAGAAACAGGTTCCTTGGTGTTTTCTGCGAAACGCTTTAGCAGCCCGTTGGTGCTAGTATGGAGTCAGGGGATGGATGAAGCGGAGAGCCCCGTTTGGAGTGAGGCTGCAAAGGGCATGCCAAAGGAAGTGTTTTGCTGTGCCAAGACTCGTGCTGCGCACGCTTTGTGCTTGGAGTGAGAAACAGGTTCCTTGGTGTTTTCTGCGAAACGCTTTAGCAGGCCGTTGGTGCTAGTATGGAGTCAGGGGATGGATGAAGCGGAGAGCCCCGTTTGGAGTGAGGCTGCAAAGGGCATGCCAAAGGAAGTGTTTTGCTGTGCCAAGACTCGTGCTGCGCACGCTTTGTGCTTGGAGTGAGAAACAGGTTCCTTGGTGTTTTCTGCGAAACGCTTTAGCAGCCCGTTGGTGCTAGTATGGAGTCAGGGGATGGATGAAGCGAGAGCCCCGTTTGGAGTGAGGCCTGCAAAGGGCATGCCAAAGAGAAGTGTTTTGCTGTGCCAAGACTCGTGCTGCGCACGCTTTTGTGCTTGGAGTGAGAAACAGGTTCCTTGGTGTTTTTCTGCGAAACGCTTTAGCAGCCCGTTGGTGCTAGTATGGGAGTCAGGGGATGGATGAAGCGGAGAGCCCCGTTTGGAGTGAGGCTGCAAAGGGCATGCCAAAGAGAAGTGTTTTGCTGTGCCAAGACTCGTGCTGCGCACAGCTTTGTGCTTGGAGTGAGAAACAGGTTCCTTGGTGTTTTCTGCGAAACGCTTTAGCAGCCCGTTGGTGCTAGTATGGAGTCAGGGGATGGATGAAGCGGAGAGCCCCGTTTGGAGTGAGGCTGCAAAGGGCATGCCAAGAGAAGTGTTTTGCTGTGCCAAGACTCGTGCTGCGCACGCTTTGTGGTTGGAGTGAGAAACAGGTTCCTTGGTGTTTTCTGCGAAACGCTTTAGCAGCCCGTTGGTGCTAGTATGGAGTCAGGGGATGGATGAAGCGGAGAGCCCCGTTTGGAGTGAGGCTGCAAAGGGCATGCCAAAGGAAGTGTTTTGCTGTGCCAAGACTCGTGCTGCGCACTGCTTTGTGGTTGGAGTGAGAAACAGGTTCCTTGGTGTTTTCTGCGAAACGCTTTAGCAGCCCGTTGGTGCTAGTATGGAGTCAGGGGATGGATGAAGCGGGAGAGCCCCGTTTGGAGTGAGGCTGCAAAGGGCATGCCAAAGGAAGTGTTTTGCTGTGCCAAGACTCGTGCTGCGCACGCTTTGTGCTTGGAGTGAGAAACAGGTTCCTTGGTGTTTTCTGCGAAACGCTTTAGCAGCCCGTTGGTGCTAGTATGGAGTCAGGGGATGGATGAAGCGGAGAGCCCCGTTTGGAGTGAGGCTGCAAAGGGCATGCCAAAGGAAGTGTTTTGCTGTGCCAAGACTCGTGCTGCGCACTGCTTTGTGCTTGGAGTGAGAAACAGGTTCCTTGGTGTTTTCTGCGAAACGCTTTAGCAGCCCGTTGGTGCTAGTATGGAGTCAGGGGATGGATGAAGCGGAGAGCCCCGTTTGGAGTGAGGCTGCAAAGGGCATGCCAAAGGAAGTGTTCTGCTGTGCCAAGACTCGTGCTGCGCACGCTTTGTGGTTGGAGTGAGAAACAGGTTCCTTGGTGTTTTCTGCGAAACGCTTTAGCAGCCCGTTGGTGCTAGTAGGGAGTCAGGGATGGATGAAGCGGAGAGCCCCGTTTGGAGTGAGGCTGCACAGGGCATGCCAAGAGAAGTGTTTTGCTGTGCCAAGACTCGTGCTGCGCACGCTTTGTGCTTGGAGTGAGAAACAGGTTCCTTGGTGTTTTCTGCGAAACGCTTTAGCAGCCCGTTGGTGCTAGTATGGAGTCAGGGGATGGATGAAGCGGAGAGCCCCGTTTGGAGTGAGGCTGCAAAGGGCATGCCAAAGGAAGTGTTTTGCTGTGCCAAGGACTCGTGCTGCGCACGCTTTGTGGCTTGGAGTGAGAAACAGGTTCCTTGGTGTTTTCTGCGAAACGCTTTAGCAGCCCGTTGGTGCTAGTAGGGAGTCAGGGGATGGATGAAGCGGAGAGCCCCGTTTGGAGTGAGGCTGCAAAGGGCATGCCAAGAGAAGTGTTTTGCTGTGCCAAGACTCGTGCTGCGCACGCTTTGTGCTTGGAGTGAGAAACAGGTTCCTTGGTGTTTTCTGCGAAACGCTTTAGCAGCCCGTTGGTGCTAGTATGGAGTCAGGGGATGGATGAAGCGGAGAGCCCCGTTTGGAGTGAGGCTGCAAAGGGCATGCCAAGAGAAGTGTTTTGCTGTGCCAAGACTCGTGCTGCGCACGCTTTGTGCTTGGAGTGAGAAACAGGTTCCTTGGTGTTTTCTGCGAAACGCTTTAGCAGCCCGTTGGTGCTAGTATGGAGTCAGGGGATGGATGAAGCGGAGAGCCCCGTTTGGAGTGAGGCTGCAAAGGGCATGCCAAAGAGAAGTGTTTTGCTGTGCCAAGACTCGTGCTGCGCACGCTTTGTGTTGGAGTGAGAAACAGGTTCCTTGGTGTTTTCCTGCGAAAACGCTTTTAGCAGCCCGTTGGTGCTAGTATGGAGTCAGGGGATGGATGAAGCGGAGAGCCCCGTTTGGAGTGAGGCTGCAAAGGGCATGCCAAAGGAAGTGTTTTGCTGTGCCAAGACTCGTGCTGCGCATGCTTTGTGGTTGGAGTGAGAAACAGGTTCCTTGGTGTTTTCTGCCGAAACGCTTTAGCAGCCCGTTGGTGCTAGTATGGAGTCAGGGGATGGATGAAGCGGAGAGGCCCCGTTTGGAGTGAGGCTGCAAAGGGCATGCCAAAGGAAGTGTTTTGCTGTGCCAAGACTCGTGCTGCGCACAAGCTTTGTGCTTGGAGTGAGAAACAGGTTCCTTGGTGTTTTCT